>NC_092111.1:26013957-26018957 GCF_045679555.1 Salvelinus alpinus | reverse complement strand
ATTGACATCTTCAGAAACAATCTCTGCTCTCATGTTCCTGCAGCTAAATTATCTGAGATATTGTGAATTCATCATTTACAAACAAACAGACATATTGTGGGTATTATTGATCTACCTGCCTTTCAGGGTACCATAACACTGACTGACTGACTGGCTAACTGACTGACTGGCAAATTTACTGGCTAACTGACTGCCTGGTTGACTGACTGACTGATTGTCTGACTGACTGACTGGCTAACTGACTGACTGGCTGGCTAACTGACTGACTAACTAATTGACTGACTGGCTAATTGACTGGCTTGCTAACTGACTGACTGACTGACTAACTGACTGACTGGCTAACTAATTGACTGATTGGCTAAATGACTGTATTATTGGCTTGCTAACTGACTGACTGACTGACTAACTGACTGACTGGCTAACTAATTGACTGATTGGCTAAATGACTGTATTATTGGCTGACTGACTGACTGGCTCACTGAATGACTAATAGATTGACTGACTGTTTGGCTAACTGCCTGACTGACTGGCTAACTGACTGAGTGACTGAAAGACTGACTGACTGAGTGACTGGACTGACTGGCTAACTGACTGACTGACTGACTGAGTGACTGGACTGACTGGCTAACCGACTGACTGACTGGCTAACTGACTGAGTGACTGGACTGACTGGCTAACTGACTGACTGACTGGCTAACTGACTGAGTGACTGACTGAGTGACTGGACTGACTGGCTAACTGACTGCTTGACTGGCTAACTAACTGACTGACTGGCTAACTGACTGACTGACTGGCTAACTGACTGACTGACTGAGTGAGTGACTGGAATGACTGGCTGGCTGACTGACTGACTGAGTGACTGGATTGACTGGCTAACTGACTGACTGACTGACTAATTGACTGACTGGCTAATTGACTGGCTTGCTAACTTACTGACTGGCTAACTGATTGGTTAACTGACTGTATGCTTGGCTGACTGACTGACTGACTGGCTAACTGACTGACTGTCTGGCTAACTGACTGAGTGACTGACTGAATAACTGACTGATTGACTGACTGACTGACTGGCTAGCTGACTGAGTGACTGGCTAACTGACTGACTAACTAATTGACTGACTGGCTAATTGACTGGCTTGCTAACTGACTGACTAACTGACTGGCTAACTGACTGAGTGACTGGACTGACTGGCTAACTGACTGAGTGACTAGACTGACTAGCTAACTGACTAACAGACTGGCTAACTGACTGACTGGCTAACTGACTGGCTGGCTAACTGACTGACTGGCTAACTGACTGACTGACTGACTGGCTACCTAACTGACTCTGTGTATGTCTCTCTCTCCCTGTCTCCCTCCCTCTTTCTCTTTCAGTTTCTTCCTGGGGGATTGTGAGGCCAGTAGGATGTCTAGGGAGGATGTACTATAATACTGTAGCTCAGATACACAACAGCAGTATGAGAGTAGGCTGGAGATTGTCTGTCTGTCTGTCTGTCTGTCTGTCTGTCTGTCTGTCTGTCTGTCTGTCTGTCTGTCTGTCTGTCTGTCTGTCTGTCTGTCTGTCTGTCTGTCTGTCTGTCTGTCTGCCTGCCTGCCTGCCTGCCTGCCTGCCTGCCTGTCTGTCTGTCTGTCTGTCTGTCTATCCGTCTGTCAGTTAGTCTGTATGTGTGTTCTGTACTCTACATCACAGCCCTGAGTCTCAGGAGGGGGGGATGTTGGAGGGGGGATGTTTGTGGGTATGTGCACATTTTGTAGTACTTCTGCGTTTCTGTTCATGTAAATACAGTGAGATTATCATCTGAAATTGTACAGTTTTCATTTGCACTGAGATTGATGAAACCATGTCAACGTCTGTCTCTTTTCACAGCTTCTGACCTGTGACTACCTGTCTCTCTCTCCTCAGCTAGTGTCTACCTGTCTCTCTCTCCTCAGCTAATGTTTACCTGTCTCTCTCTCCTCAGCTAGTGTCTACATGTCTCTCTCCTCAGCTAATGTCTACCTGTCTCTCTCTCCTCAGCTAATGTTTACCTGTCTCTCTCTCCTCAGCTAGTGTCTACCTGTCTCTATCTCCTCAGCTAGTGTCTACCTGTCTCTCTCTCCTCAGCTAGTGTCTACATGTCTCTCTCCTCAGCTAATGTCTACCTGTCTCTCTCTCCTCACCTAGTGTCTACCTGTCTCTCTCTCCTCAGCTAATGTCTACCTGTCTCTCTCTCCTCAGGTGGTGTCTATACCTGTCTCTCTCTCCTCAGCTAGTGTCTTTACCTGTCTCTCTCTCCTCAGGTGGTGTTGGGGCCCTGAGAGCAATTAGTGCTTCATTCTGACTGGAGGATCCCTCGATGGGCTGTACCACCCGTTGACACACAGGAGGGATCAGAGGAGCTCCACTGAATGAGGTAGAACCACCCTAAAACCCTCCTCACCCCCTCCCCTGTCATTGAATGAACACATCCGTTTCTGCCTGCATATGTGTCGTGAAAGTGGCATCTGAGTCGTGGGACCGTTGTTGCTATGTGACTTTAATATACCTCCATCAATGCTGTGATATCCACAGTCTAGAGACTAAGTCGGTTTGGGGACTGGGCTGGTTACGTCATGTTAGGTATTGTCAGTTTTGGGTCAGAGTGAATGTAGGCAAACATTGTTTCTATTCCAGCAGTTTTTTTGTCACTCAAGCGGAGAGAGATGTAGCATCCTCTGTAGTAGACAACAAGCATCAGGATGGGGTCTCAAGGGGAGGCTTGTTCCTCTTCTCTACTTCCTGTTTACGGTTTAATTTGACACAGTGCGCTTTTACTGTGTGTTTGTGTGAGTGTTTGTGTGAGTGTGTGTGTGTGTGTGTGTGTGTGTGTGTGTGTGTGTGTGTGTGTGTGTGTGTGTGTGTGTGTGTGTGTGTGTGTGTGTGTGTGTGTGTGTGTGTGTGTGTGTGTGTGTGTGTGTGTGTATGCGTGTGTGTGGTGTGTGCGTGCATGTGTGTATGTGTGTGTGTGTGCATGTGTGTGTGTGTGCATGCGTGTGTGTGTTTTATTTTGACACAGTCAGGTTGTCATACAGTCATACAGTCAATGTGTCTGTTGATTCATTTAACCTGGAGTAGCTTTATTAACAGTTCAAATAAACCTGTCTCACCGCAGACCAGACCAGACCAGACCAGGCAGCTTCACTCTGCTAGCATCTCCTTGTAAATTGATGTGTATTTGATTTTAATATGAGTGAAGTGGGAGAGGAGTCAGTCAGTGGACATCCTGTACTGTGGGCTGATTTCGTACAGTGTGTTTGTTTCTGTGTGTGTGTGAGTGTATGCGTGTGTGTGCATGTGCGTGAGTGTATGCGTGTGTGTGCATGTGCGTGAGTGTATGTGTGTGTGTACATGTGCGTGAGTGTATGTGTGTGTGTACATGTGCGTGAGTGTATGCGTGTGTGTACATGTGCGTGAGTGTATGTGTGTACATGTGTACATGTGCGTGAGTGTATGTGTGTGTGTACATGTGCGTGAGTGTATGTGTGTGTGTACATGTGCGTGAGTGTATGTGTGTGTACATGTGCGTGAGTGTATGTGTGTGTGTACATGTGCGTGAGTGTATGTGTGTGTGTACATGTGCGTGAGTGTGAGTCTGCTAGCTACAGCTACTGTATGCTTGGCTCACTGGAGTGGCTCCCTCTCTCTCCCCTGTGTTTCCTAGTCTCTGATTGGAGGAAAGGGAATAGGGAATCTGCCTAACAACAGAGCTGTTGTATATTGTTTAGTAAACAACACGGGGGCTCTCCCTAGTGAAGCAGCACAACTCCAGACACACACACATACAAACACACACAGACACACACACATATAAACACACACAGACACGCACACATACAAACACACACAGACACACACACCTCCAGGAAAATAGATGTGCCTGAGTTCTTCCTGTGAGAAAAACACCTCATTAAACGCTGCTTGGGGAAAAATACACGCATCCTTCTGAAAGTCACACAATCTATTAACATGGTCACGTAAGCTTCAGACTATGCATGTTCAGCTCTGTCATACCCTACAGATCAAACAAGAAATGGTTAACCCCTTCACTACATTGACCTATAAACAGCATATAGATATTATACAGATATGCAATACAGTAAATCCGAATGTACAGCAGTAGCAAAGAGGAACATGACCATGGACAGGAGAGAGGGTATCATCACGAGGTGATATGGGACAGTACTTAGATTACTTCATAGTTAATGTATGGTAATGGTTATGTCCCATGTATGATACATGTGGAGCTAATGTGTTTCAGACAGTGTCGGTGAGACCCCAATGGTTCCTGAGTGTCTTTTAATGGGTAGAGGTTCTCTATATTATTGGTTAAATCAGACTGAATGAATAGGCGCAGGGGGCGCAGGGAGAGTTGGGATATGCAAGAGACACATTACCATTATACACTATAAGAAACACCCCCAGGTGTGTAACAGGACAAAGATAAGCACCCCACAAATGATGAATTAAAGCTCCAGAAGGGCTTGATTCACAGGGTTAGTGATTCATCTCAGTCATTCTACCTTCACAGATGCCTGAAGCACTATGATGAAGAGTCATCTTGAAATACACGGTACCAGTCAAAAGTTATGACACACCTACTCATTCAAGGGTTTTTCTTTATTTTTACTATTTTCTACATTGTAGAATAATAGTGAAGACATCAAAACTATGAAATAACACATATGTATTCATGTAGTAACTAAAAAAGTGTTTTATAAATATTTTATAAATATTTTATATTTAAGATTCTGTGTGTGCGTGTGAGTAGTTGTGTCTAAACTTTTGACTGGCACTGTAAATATATTTTTGTATCTATTAGTTCATTCACCATTATATGGTCCTCTATGTTTCACTGTTTCTATGCATTCTTTGTGGTGCTTTCGTGTGTGTGCATACTCTGCTCTCTGCCACTGTGTTTTTGTTGACAAGATTTAGGAACATTGTCGCTCCCTTCTGTTTATACCTGGTACTCCAGCCTGTACTA
>NC_092111.1:25991457-26008957 GCF_045679555.1 Salvelinus alpinus | reverse complement strand
ATCTTCACACGGTCCTATGCTGTTGTTCTGGGATTGATTTGCACTTTTCTCACCAAAGTACGTTCATCTCTAGGAGACGGAACGTGCGGTATGAAGGCTGATGGTCCCATGGGGTTTATACTTGTCTACTATTGTTTGTACAGATGAACGTGGTACCTTCAGGAGTTTGGAAATTGCTCCCAATGATGAACCAGACTTGTGGAGGTCTACAATTTTTTTTTCTGAGGTCTTGGATGATTTCTTTAGATTTTCCTATGCTGTCAAGCAAAGAGGCACTGAGTTTGAAGGTAGGCCTTGAAATACATCCAGAGGTACACCTCCAATTGACTCAAATGATGTCAATTAGCCTATCAGAAGCTTCTAAAGTCATGACATCATTTTCTGGAATTGTCCAAGCTGTTTAAAGGCACAGTCAACTTAGTGTATGTAAACGTCTGACCCACTGGAATTGTGATAAGTGAAATAATCTGTCTGTAAACAATTGTTGGAAAAATGACTTGTGTCATGCACAAAGTAGATGTCCTAACCGACTTGCCAAAACTATAGTTTGTTAACAAGAAATTTGTGGAGTGGTTGAAAAAAACTAGTTTTAATAATGACTCCAACCTAAGTGTATGTATACTTCCGACTTCAACTGTAAATACCTTATTTACATAACTATTCAGAGCCTTTGCTATGAGACTCGAAATTGATCTCAGGTGCATCTTGTTTCCATTGATCATCTTTGAGATGTTTCTACAACTTGATTGGATACCACCTGTGGTAAATTCAATTGATTGGACATGAATTTGGAAAGGTACACGCCTGTTTTTATTAGGTCCCACAGTGTATAGTGAATGTCAGAGAAAAAGAAACAAGCCATGAGGTCAAAGGAATTGTCCGTAGAGCTCCGAGACAGGATTGTGTTCGAGGCACAGATCTGGGGAAGGGTACCAAAAAATTTCTGCAGCATTGAAGGTCCCCAAGAACACGGTGGCCTCCATCATTTTAAATGGAAGAACTATGGAACCACCAAGACTCTTCCTAGAGCTGTCCGCCCTGACAAACTGAGCAATCAGGGAGGTGACCAAGAACCCAATGGTCACTCTGACAGAGCTCCAGAGTTCCTCTCCAGAGCCACTTAAAAATGGGAATTGATGGAAATTATGTAAAAATGTACCACTAGCCACTTTAAACAATGCCACTTAATATAATGTTTACATACCCTACATTACCCATCTCATATGTATATACTGTACTCTATATCATCTACTGCATCTTGCCATCTTTATGTAATACATGTACCACTAGCCACTTTAAACTATGCCACTTTATGTTTACATACCCTACAGTACTCATCTCATATGTATATACCGTACTCTATACCATCTACTGCATCTTGCCTATGCCGTTCTGTACCACCACTCATTCATATATCTTTATGTACATATTCTTTATCCCTTTACACTTGTGTGTGTATAAGGTAGTAGTTGTGGAATTGTTAGGTTAGATTACTTGTTGGTTATTACTGCATTGTCGGAACTAGAAGCACAAGCATTTCGCTACACTCGCATTAACATCTGCTAACCATGTGTATGTGACTAATAAAATTTGATTTGATTTGATTTGATTTGAGATAGGATAACCTTCCAGAAGGACAACCATCTCTGCAGCAATCCATCAATCAGGCCTTTATGTTACAATGGCCAGATCAAAGCCAGTCCTCCGTAAAAGGCACATGACGGCCCGCTTGGAGTTTGCCAAAAGGCACCTAAAGACTCTCAGACCATGAGAAACAAGATTCTCTGGTCTGATGAAACCAAGATTGAACTCTTTGGCCTGAATGCCAAGCGTCACGTCTGGAGGAAACCTGGCACCATCTCTATGGTGAAGCGTTGTGGTGGCAGCATCATGCTGTGGGGATGTTTTTCAGCGGCAAGGACTGGGACATTAGTCAGGATCTAGGGAAAGATAAACGGAGCAAAGTACAGAGATATCCTTAATGAAAACCTGCTCCAGAGTGAAAACCTCAGACTGGGGCAAAAGTTCACCTTCCAACAGGACAACGACCCTAAGCACACAGCCGAGACAACGCAGGATTGGCTTCAGGACAAGTCTCTGAATGTTCTTGAGTGGCCCAGCCAGAGCCTGGACTTGAACCCGATCGAACATCTCTGGAGACCTGAAAATAGCTGTGCAGCGAAGCTCCCCATCCAACCTGACAGCGCTTTTGAGGATCTGCAGAGAAGAACGGGAGAAACTCCCCAAATACAGGTGTGCCAAGCTTGTAGCGTCATACCCAAGAAGACTCAATGCTGTAATCGCTGCCAAAGGTGCTTCAACAAAGTACTGAGTAAAGGGTCTGAATACTTATTTAAATGTGATATTTTCGTTCGAAAAAAAATCTAAAAAACTGTTTTTCTTTGTCATTATGGGGTATTATGTGTAGATTGATGAGGGGAAAAAAATATTTAATCCATTTTAGAGTAAGGCTCTGATGTAACAATATTTGGAAAAAGTCTGAATACTTTCCGAAGGCACTGTATTTTTTACAAGAAATCGTGAAGAAACAGAATATTAATGAAGTATGAGGAATAACAGAAGTGTATTCTCAGCAAAAACATTAATTGACCGTACCACTTCCTCCAACATGGAATTTTTTTGGCCCCGGTGTTTGAAGCGCTGTCACCATGAAAATGTTTCAAATTAACTTGTCTCAGCAGCATAAATATTTGATGCAAAGAGGGTATAAATTGCTGATTTTGTCAATATGACTTACCAAGCCAAGCAGAGCTGTTTGTTTTATCAAGATACTAATCATACATTCACAGCTAGGTTACATTGTAACCGCAAAGCGGCCACAGTGTGCTCACATATGGGGCTCACCCAAGAATGTTACATTTGTAACTGAATGAAAACATTTGAACAATGTTATTTAACCGATTGGTGATGAGAAAATAGATGGTAAAATGCAGAATGGTGTTAAATGCCTGTAAACAGGAAAATTATTTTACAGATTAAAATATTAGGCCTACGTTCCTGACCTTATTTCCTTTGTTTAGTCTTTGTTTAGTTGGTCAGGACGTGAGCTGGGTGGGTGTAGTCTATGTTATGTGTTTCGTTGTTTAGGTTTGTCTAATTGGCCTGATATGGTTCTCAATCAGAGGCAGGTGTTTTACGTTGTCTCTGATTGGGAACCATATTAAGGTAGCCTGTTTGTACTGTTGGTTTGTGGGTGATTGTTTCTGTCTTTGTGTTCTGCACCAGATAGTACTGTTTTCGGTTTTCACATGTATTGTTTTGTAGCTTGTAGTGTTCACGTTATTATTCTTTATTAAACATGTTGAACACTAGCCGCGCTGCGTTTTGGTCCTCTCCTTCATCCCAGGAAGAAAGCCGTTACACAATCACCCACCACAAAAGGACCAAGCAGCATGGTAACAGGCAGCGGCAGCAAGAGCAGCGCAAGAAGGAGGAATGGACATGGGAAGACGTTTTGGAAGGAAAGGGCTGCTACACATGGGAGGAGATCCTGGCTGGAAGGGATCGCCTCCCATGGGGACAGGTGGAGGCAGCTAGGAGAGCAGAGGCAGCCGGAGAGAGGAGCCAGGGATATGAGGAGGCAGCAAGGCAGCGCGACAGGTACGAGAGGCAGCCGGAGAGAGGAGCCAGCGATGTGAGGAGGCAGCACGGCAGCGCGACAGGTACGAGAGGCAGCCCCAAATTTTTTGGGGGAGGCACACGGGGAGTGTGGCTAAGCCAGGTAGCAGACCTGAGCTCACTCCTCGTGCTTATTATAAGCAGCGCGTTACTGGTCAGGCACCGTGTTATGCGGTTAAGCGCACGGTGTCGCCAGTACGTGCCCATAGCCCGGTGCGCTATAGGGCAGCCCCCCGAAAGTGTCATGTGAGTGTGGGCATCCAGCCAGGGCGTATTGTGCCTGCTCAGCGTGTCTGGTCTCCGGTACGCCGTTTCGGTCCAGGGTATCCTGCGCCGGCTCTGCGTGCTGTGTCTCCGGGGCGTTAGGAGGGTGCAGTGCGTCCTATGCCTGTGCTCCGCTCGTACCGGGCAAATGTGGGAGTGGAGCCTAAGGGAGAGGTGCGTGTAGTAGGCACTAGATCTCCAGTGCTCACCCACAGCCCGGTTCAACCTGTGCCTGCACTCTGGAGGGTCCGGGCTAGAGTAGTAGTCCAGCCTGGGGGAGTGGTGCCAAGGCTGCGCTCCAGAGCTCCAGTGCTCACCCACAGCCCGGTCCTTCAGGTGCCTCCTCCTAACACCAAGCCTCCTGTAGGTCTCCCCAGCCTGGTGGGTCCTGTGGCAGCCCCACGCACCAGGCTGTCTCTCCGTCTCCTCCCTACAGGTGTGCCCATCTGCCCAGCGCCGCCTGCGCTACCCGTCTGCCCAGCGCCGCCTGCGCTGCCCGTCTGCCCAGCGCCGCCTGCGCTGCCCGTCTGCCTAGCGTCGTCTGAGCTGCCCGTCTGCAGCGCCGTCTGAGCTGCCTGTCTGCCCAGCGCCGTCAGTCAGCCAGGACCTGTCAGAGCCGCCAGCCAGCCAGGACCTGCCAGAGCCGTCATTCAGCCAGAGCCGTCAGTCAGCCAGGACCTGCCAGAGCCGTCAGTCAGCCAGGAGCTGCCAGAGCTGCCTGTCACGCCGGCGATGCCGGAATTGCTCCTCAGTCCGGAGCTGCCCCTCAGTCCATCAGTACAGTGGGGTTATTTTGGAGGGTCGCCATTCTGAGGAGGCCACGGAAGCGGGGATTAACTATGGTGGGGTGGGGGCCACGTCCAGCGCCAGAGCCGCCACCATGGACAGATGCCCACCCAGACCCTCCCCTATAGGTTCAGGTTTTGCGGCCGGAGTCCGCACATTGGGGGGGGGAGGGGGGTACTGTCACGTTCCTGACCTTATTTCCTTTGTTTAGTCTTTGTTTAGTTTGTCAGGACGTGAGCTGGGTGGGTGTAGTCTATGTTATGTGTTTCGTTGTTTAGGTTTGTCTAATTGGCCTGATATGGTTCTCAATCAGAGGCAGGTGTTTTACGTTGTCTCTGATTGGGAACCATATTAAGGTAGCCTGTTTGCACTGTTGGTTTGTGGGTGATTGTTTCTGTCTTTGTGTTCTGCACCAGATAGTACTGTTTTCGGTTTTCACATGTATTGTTTTGTAGCTTGTAGTGTTCACGTTATTATTCTTTATTAAACATGTTGAACACTAGCCGCGCTGCATTTTGGTCCTCTCCTTCATCCAAGGAAGAAATCCGTTACAGCGAGCTACTCGTTGCAACCTTTGGTAGGCTGATGGAATACTCAAGAGTCAGAGGCTGTTATACAGCGAAGCTAAGACATGCCTGCACCTCATGGTTCTTACAGGCAAAGTGAAATTATACAATTCATTTGCTCAAGTTACATGCCGCTCAAATGATATTTAGCAACACCATTGGACCAACACCATCGGACATGAAACAACGATACAAATATAACAACAGCACAACATTACTAATCATTGAAAATGACAAATGTCCCAATGGATCCTGATAACTTCCTGGTAAAAAAGTATTTTGAAAGTGGGGATGCAGCTGCTCCATTTGATCATTGCTCAGTGCATAGAAAAGAGGTCAGAAGAGATGAGAGTGTTTTTTTGTTTAACTTCTAATTGGTCCCAATCCCGGATCCGGGAGCACCCCCCACAGTAAAAAAGCTGACTAGCATAGCCTAGCATAGCGTCACAAGTAAATACTAGCATCTAAATATCATTAAATCACAAGTCCAAGACACCAGATGAAAGATACACATCTTGTGAATCCAGCCATGATTTCTGATTTTTAAAATGTTTTACAGGGAAGACACAATATGTAAATCTATTAGCTAACCACGATAGCAAAAGACACAACTTTTTTTTCCCACCATTTTTTTCCTGCATAGGTAGCTATCACAATTTCGACCAAATAAAGATATATATAGCCACTAACCAAGAAACAACTTCATCAGATGACAGTCTGATAACATATTTATTGTATAGCATATGTTTTTTTAGAAAAATGTGCATATTTCAGGTATAAATCACAGTTCTATATTGCAGCTGCAATCTGAAATAGTGCCGAAGCAGCCAGAATAATTACAGAGACCAACGTCAAATACCGAAATACTCATCATAAAACATTTCTGAAAAATACACAGCGTACAGCAAATGAAAGACCAACATCTTGTGAATCCAGCCAATATTTCAGATTTTTTAAGTGTTTTACAGCGAAAACACAATTTAGCATTATATTAGCTTACCACAATAGCCGGAAACACAAGCCGTTTACCAGTAGCAAAGGTTAGCGATCGTAACAATCCAGCAAAAGATATATAATTTTTGACTAACCTTGATATACTTCATCAGATGACAGTCCTGTAACATCATATTACACAATGCATATAGGTTTTGTTCGAAAATGTGCATATTTAGCAGCACAAATCGTGGTTATACAATGTGATTAGTAGCAACATTTCAGGCAATCTGGCCGGCGCCATCTTGGAGAGGCACCTAATCTAATCGATAACTAATCGTAAACTTGACTAAAAAATACAGGTTGGACAGCAAATGAAAGACACATTAGTTCTTAATGCAACCGCTGTGTTAGATTTTTAAAATTAACGTTACTCGACATTCAGCGTGCGTTACAGCGAGACCATGCCTAAATCAATGGCGGACTAATAATTTTACATCTTTCCACAGATATACGAATTAACATCATAAATAGCTCTTACTTTTGGATGATCTTCCATCAGAATCTTGGGCAAGTGGTCCTTTGTCCAGAACAATCGTCTTTTGGTTGAAAGATGTCCTCTACTCCTGTAGAAATTAGCTGCTAACGCCGATGTACCGGAGAGGTGCCCAACTCGTGATAACGCCTGACAAAGAAACTCCAGAAAATCGCAATAAACTGCTATAAACTGCTATAAGTCGGTTTAAATTAACTACCTTATGAAGTTTTTAAGACAAAAAACAAATTAAATCAGAGCCGGAGATATAGAACTGCTAAACCGAAAGCTTTTGAAGACGCCATGCCGGTCTCGCTCATGCGTCAGGCGCCTCGTCGAAAAGGTCGGTCCTTCCGTTCCAAGAGGTTTTATACTCCCCCAGATGGTGCTATCCGCTCCATTCAAAGTCTCACCGCTTACTGACATCTAGGGGAAGGCGTATGCAGTGCATGTAGCCCCATAGCTTATAAGGGAATTTATAAACCGACCCTGGAACAGAGACCTCAATTTCAGAAATCTCACTTCTTGACAGGAAGTGTGCTGTAGAATGAGTTCTGTTTCACTCAGAGAAATAATTCAAACGGTTTTAGAAACTAGAGAGTGTTTTCTATCCAATAGTAATAATAATATGCATATTGTACGAGCAAGAATTGAGTACGAGGCAGTTTAATCTGGGAACGAAAAATCTTCAAAGTGTAAACAGCACCCCCTATTGAGAAAAGGTTTTAACTAACCCTGTCTGGTCACTTATTGCTCTGGTGATAGTAAACTGGCAGTGGATTATCTGCAGAGTCACAGCACAGTGGCATGCTGGAGATAGTGTTGGGTTACAGGCTGATAGTGTGTGGATTTGGGGTCTGTGTGTGTGGGGGGAACAGGTTAACGGGTTAGGTTTGTACATGTGAGAGTCATGCCTGTTCCATGGGACAGCTGCATATGGAGAGCTGTTATACTTACTAGGGTCAGGTTCTGCATCGTAAACACACAAACACACACGCACCCTCACCTCTGTTATGCTATGGTTGAGAAAGACCAGTCATTGTATTAAAGCTAGCTAACTTCACTGTCCTCTCTTCTCCTCTCATATCCTCCTCTCCCTATCTCTCATCTCCTCCTCTTCCTCTCTCTCTCTCTCCTCTTCTCATCTCCTCTTCTCCCTCTCTCTCTCCTCTCTTCTCCTCTCCTCTTCATCTCTTCCTCTCCCTCTCTCTCTCCTCTCTTTCTCCTCTCATATGCTCCTCTCCCTATCGATCTTCTCCTCTCATCTCCTCTCCCTCTCCTCTCATCTCCTCATCTCCCTCTCTCTCTCCTCTCTCTCTCCTCTCATATGCTCCTCTACCTATCGCTCTATTCCTCTCATCTCCTCATCTCCCTCTCTCTCTCCTCTCATATCCTCCTCTCCCTATTGCTCTTCTCCTCTCATCTCCTCTCCCTCTCCTCTCATCTCCTCATCTCCCTCTCTCTCTCCTCTCTCTCTCCTCTCATATGCTCCTCTACCTATCGCTCTATTCCTCTCATCTCCTCATCTCCCTCTCTCTCTCCTCTCATATCCCCCTCTCCCTATTGCTCTTCTCCTCTCATCTCCTCTCCCTCTCATCTCCTCCTCTCCCTCTCTCCTATCTTTCTCATTTCCCTCTCATCTCATCTGTGTGTTTCTCTCCACAGTACTGCCGCTGCAGCAGTGCTGTTCTAATCAGAACCATGTAATGCAGAGGTTCCCAAACTTTTTTGGCCTGCGACGCCATTTTAATATCTGAAAATTCTCACGACCCCAACCATGTGAAAAAAAAGATGTAATTAACAGCCAAATGGTGCTATGGCAGTCAATTGCAAAACTTTCTAACAGTATTTCTGATTGTATTCTCAACTCCCCATCATGCATTTTTAATGTGAGGCTATGACAGTCAACTGCAAATTAGTCTGGCATCATTTCTCTTATCTCACCTCCACTAATGAGATGGGTGTGGCTTGATGCATGTCCTGTCAGAGCTTCTCAAAGTCAGGGGGCGTGGTCGACCTCATCTCTTCTTTCACATCCAACCTGGACCGATATTTGTTTTTAATGCAGACGAGAGCACTGAATCAGTGTACCATGAGTTGTAATGCTTGGAGGGAGATGGCAGGGTATTCCCTTTGAGTCAGGAACAAAAACTCCTCCATAGTGACCATGCGTTTTGATGATCCGGTCACTCATCTGTATAATTGTTGTTGTATTTCCCCTGCATGCTTGCGTTCAGTTCTCTCAGTTTCCTAAATATGTATGTTACATAGGCAAGGAGACACATTTTATTTTCAAAGTCAACAGAGTCTGTTTTTTACATCAATTGCGAATGACAACAGTTCCTCTCTCAATGCACAAAATCTTTCCAACACTCCCCCTCGATAACCACCAGGCCTCAGTGTGAAATAGAACATTGTCCTGCTCTGATCCCACATAGTTTTTTTAACAGGTGTGCGCAATGTATATAGTTTACAATTGAAGTTACCTGCTGCGTATCTCTGAGTTTTCCTCCCAGCTCTTTTGGCACCAGTTGCTTTCGGTGTATCCATTATAGCTCAGTGGGTGTATAATACAATGCATGCATATGCCATTCATAACTAGAGTGCAGAGGCCTGCCCGCCGTCCCGTGATAGATGGAGCCCCATCTGTGCAAAATCCCACTATTCGATCCCATGGAATCTGTTTTTCGTCAATAAAGCCACACAGCACAGTGAACATCCCCTGTGCTGTTTCATGATGGGGAATCGTGAGACAGAATGATTTGTGCTTGTGAGTAGCATCCCCCGACAAGTAGCGAACAAAAGTCTATGCATGGGCATCTCGGCCCTCTCAGCTAACATCCATTTGGAGAGCATACGATGGGGTGTTTTTGGGTCGTTCAGTCAGTTTTCCCTTGATTGCTAGTTATAGCATCAATTCTTAGTTTCACAGTGTTATCTAACAGAGGTATTGATGTGAGCCTCCCCACACATTGTTTTGCGCCCGGTAATGTCAAAGTCTCGGCAATAGTGTGTGGTTTGATAGCGTAGCAGGCCTAACCATTCACCGTGGGAATGATTCAAGTGCAACAGTCAAGTGCGGCCTTTTCCCACAATCCAAGGGTGCTCTCTAGTTTAATTTTTACTTTTATATTTTAATAATTTTCAATAAGATTTTTAAGGTTAACCACATTACAATGTTTTTGAGAGACAAAGATGATATTCTAATATAATTGTTATTATATATTTTTTTTTTACCAGGATTGAAAAAATTCCCCATTTTCATGTCAGCCAGTCGCGACCCTAGTTTGGCAACCGCTGATATAATGGCTTCAAATCTGCACAAAATCATATTTACACAAACAGACAGAAACACGTATACACATTCATTCACACATACACACACACTCTCATCTCTCTCGCTACCTCTCTTTCACTCTCACACACATACCACACACATACACACACATACCACACACGTTCTTGCAGAACTACAGTATCTCACCCATGTGACTTTTCTGAAACTCCACAAACCTTGGATCTGATTGGTTGACAAATAGCCTCAGCATATCAAAGTCTCAGAACTAGTTTGGGGCTTTATTCTAACACTCACTTATCTTTCTATTTAGCGTGTTTTGGGAAGGAAAAGTCATTGTTTTTCCTGCCACTCTCTCTTACGTGACATCCCTCCATCCCTCTCTCATACCATCCCTCTTTCCCTCTCTAAAAGCTGTGCGTTCAGACAGGAGTGAAGAGACTTTTCCTGAAATACATAGAGGCCAGTGCCAGGTTAGAGTTGAATATTTCAAAGGCTGCCTATCTCTATTTTATCATTTTGCAGGGGAGAGGAGGGTGGGTTAATGCTGTGAGATCTCAGGCTATGGAGGTGGAATGTACTTTCTCAGAGTAGTATGAAGTTGTTCCTTGAAACTGATTTAAGGTCAGTGTTGGGTTTGTCTTCCTAATGGTTAAAGGCTCAGTGCAGTCAACAGTGTGATTTTCCTGTGTTTTATATATACAGTACCAGTCAAATGTTTGGACACTCATTCAAGGGTTTTTATTATTTTCTAATGAAGACATCAACACTATCTATATATAAAATATAAAATTGTGGAGGCCAGGTCATCTGATGCAGCACTCCATCACTCTCCTTCTTGGTCAAATAGCCCTTACACAGCCTGGAGGTGTGTTGGGTCATTGTCCTATAGTAACCAAAAAAGTGTTAAACAAATCAAAATATATTTTATATTTGACATCCTTCAAAGGATATCGCAGACAACCCTGTGTCTATTTTGAAGAATCTAAAATATAAAAAATATATAAAAGTGTTTAACACTTTTTTGGTTACTACATGATTCCATATGTGTTATTTCATAGTTTTGATGTCTTCACTGTTATTCTGCAATGTAGAAAATAGTAAAAATGTAGAAAATAGTAAAAATAAAGAAAAACCCTTGAATGAGTAGGTGTGTCCAAACGTTTGACTGGTACTGTACATACAGTGGGGAGAACAAGTATTTGATACACTGCCGATTTTGCAGGTTTTCCTACTTACAAAGCATGTAGAGGTCTGTCATTTTTATCATAGGTACACTTCAACTGTGAGAGACGGAATCTAAAACAAAAATCCAGAAAATTACATTGTATGATTTTCTAATAATGAATTTGCATTTTATTGCATGACATAAGTATTTGATCACCTACCAACCAGTAAGAATTCCGGCTCTCACAGACCTGTTAGTTTTTCTTTAAGAAGCCCTCCTGTTCTCCACTCATTACCTGTGTTAACTGCACCTGTTTGAACTCGTTACCTGTATAAAAGACACCTGTCCACACACTCAATCAAACAGACTCCAACATCTCCGCAATGGCCAAGACCAGAGAGCTGTGTAAGGACATCAGGGATAAAATTGTAGACCTGCACAAGGCTGGGATGGGCTACAGGACAATAGGCAAGCAGCTTGGTGAGAAGTCAACAACTGTTGGTGCAATTATTAGAAAATGGAAGAAGTTCAAGATGACGGTCAATCATCCTCGGTCTGGGGCTCCATGCAAGATCTCACCTCGTGGGGCATCAATGATCATGAGGAAGGTGAGGGATCAGCCCAGAACTACACGGCAGGACCTGGTCAATGACCTGAAGAGAGCTGGGACCACAGTCTCAAAGAAAACCATTAGTAACACACTACGCCGTCATGGATTAAAATCCTGCAGTGCACGCAAGGTCCCCCTGCTCAAGCCAGCGCATGTCTAGGCCCGTCTGAAGTTTGCCAATGACCATCTGGATGATCCAAAGGAGGAATGGGAGAAGGTCATGTGGTCTGATGAGACAAAAATTGAGCTTTTTGGTCTAAACTCCACTCACCGTGTTTGGAGGAAGAAGAAGGATGAGTACAACCCCAAGAACACCATCCCAACCGTGAAGCATGGAGGTGGAAACATAATTCTTTGGGGATGCTTTTCTGCAAAGGGGACAGGACGACTGCACCGTATTGAGGGGAGGATGGATGGGGCCATGTATTGTGAGATCTTGGCCAACAACCTCCTTCCCTCAGTAAGAGCATTGAAGATGGGTCGTGGCTGGGTCTTCCAGCATGACAACAACCCAAAACACACAGCCAGGGCAACTAAGGAGTGGCTCCGTAAGAAGCATCTCAAGGTCCTGGAGTGGCCTAGCCAGTCTCCAGACCTGAACCCAATAGAAAATCTTTGGAGGGAGCTGAAAGTCCGTATTGCCCAGCGACAGCCCCGAAACCTGAAGGATCTGGAGAAGGTCTGTATGGAGGAGTGGGCCAAAATCCCTGCTGCAGTGTGTGCAAACTTGTCAAGAACTACAGGAAACGTATGATCTCTGTAATTGCAAACAAAGGTTTCTGTACCAAATATTAAGTTCTGCTTCTCTGATGTATCAAATACTTATGTCATGCAATAAAATGCAAATTAATTACTTAAAAATCATACAATGTGATTTTCTGGATTTTTGTTTTAGATTCCGTCTCTCACAGTTGAAGTGTACCTATGATACAAATTACAGACCTCTACATGCTTTGTAAGTAGGAAAACCTGCAAAATCGGCAGTGTATCAAATACTTGTTCTCCCCACTGTATATAGTATATCCACACTATGAGGATGGATTAAAATAATGTGACATTTTGAAAATGATGTTAATGCCCTTTTAGTGTAAGAGCTGTTTGAAAAGACCACCTGAAATGTCAGCCTGTTTTGGTGGGATGGAGTTTTGGCCTGCCTGGTGACATCACCAGGATGGGAAATGAGTTAAAAGAGCAATAATAAAGAGAGTTCCAAACCTCTTTGTCAATAACAGCTCGTTCAGTTTTCCCCTCTCCACTCAAACCCCTCCCAGACAGTCCTAGAAAAATTATTGCTTGAGAAATTGCTCTTTGCTAAGAAGCTTTTTTTCTATTCATTTTTAAATGTTTTTAATTGAAAATAATCACAGTAAGGTACTTAATTGTTACCTAGTAAGGATTTGATATTTAGATAAAAATGTCTGCATTGGACCTTTAAGCTATGGTTTCGGGAAGGGCAACTTCTATCTGGAGTGTACTCTCATCATCCCACTCTATGCTAGGATGGTTACTATGGAAATTGTCTCTCTTAACAACCATTAATACATTCTAAGATAGCTAGCAGGAGATTTCAAAGAAGGCTCACGAGATTACTCAGGAAAGTGACTGGGTAACTGGGATGGATACATATGTTGAGGGGACCGGATGACACCTACGTCACCTTAGAGGACCTGACACCTACCTTGACAACGTCACCTGGCTCAGGGGACCTCGGTAACTAATGTAGTGATGCTGCATCTCCATAGTGTTCATTCATATCCACATCTGATAACATTCTAACAAGATGTCATCATCATTCTGCTACATAGTTAAATAGTTAAATGGCCTGTAAATTACAACTGCAAGCTAGTTGTGTTAAGTAAATGTATGGTTCTTACTGTTCAGTTCTCTGAATGTGTGATTTCTCTCCCTGACCTTCCTAGACTCTGTACCCCATGGGTCTGTGCAGGCCCTGTTTTTTAAAGGTGTTTGTGTTGGTTAGTGAGTATGTGCTTGTGTGTTTCGAGAGTGCACAATGTGTGTGTGTGTGTGTGTGTGTGTGTGTGTGTGTGTGTGTGTGTGTGTGTGTGTGTGTGTGTGTGTGTGTGTGTGTGTGTGTGTATGTACTGCACGTCAGTGTGTGTAGGCTGCTCTCTCCCTCTCCCTGGGACAGGTCCTCTGGTTCCCATGCTATCAGATGACGGTCGGTTTATAGAGCTGTCGTCCAGGGTAGAGGGCGGGGGCAGTGTGTGTTTGTGTGTGTGTGTGTGTGTGTGTGTGTGTGTGTGTGTGTGTGTGTGTGTGTGTGTGTGTGTGTGTGTGTGTGTGTGTGTGTGTGTGTGTGTGTGTGTGTGTGTGTGTGTGTGTGTGTGTGTGCGTGCGTGCGTGCGTGCGTGCGTGCGTGCGTGCGTGCGTGCGTGCGTGCGTGCGTGCGTGCGTGCGTGCGTGTGCGTGCATGCGTCACCCACAGTGCACACTGCTTGTTTATTAGCTGAGGTCTGTCTAAACGTTTGATCTGTCACAAATAAATCATTACTGCCCTTTAAAATGGCCGCCGTGCCTCGAGACAATATGTTTGTGTCTAGAAGGAGGGCAGTGGATTGGTACCATGTGAAGCAGTAGTTAACAGTGTGCAGTATGGGGGTGATTAGGCCTTACAAAAGACTTACATTACACAACAAGATGCTGTGTTATACGGAGAGCACATTGGATGCACTAGTTCAATAGTTCCGTTCACAATGGAAACATTACCATGTTGAATAGACCCACTTTTCTGTCCATTATACTGTAGCAGCAAAATAACAGGCACAATCACCTGTACAGAACATGATGTACATGATGATTGGCCAGACAGTGTGTGTTTGTGCGTGCGTGTGGACGCCTTGTTGTCCAACACCTTGTTGTCCAACACCAAACCAGAAAGCGTGGCCCTGTGTGCGAGTGAAGAGAGAGCGAGTGTGTGTATGTGTGTGTGCCCCAGTTTTGAGGCACGTTTTGCTTTTGTTGCCCATGTTACATAAAACACACACCTGGATGGAAGGTTGTTGTTTGATCAGTTTATATGACCACGTTCATATTATAAATAGTCATTAGAATTTATTTCACCTTGTTCATGTTTTTCACCTAGAACTCAGATCTTGGGCAAAGTACTCGTCACGCGAGCCTAGTTCACTGATGCAGAGTTGCTAACAAGCGTAAACTTCTGAGCTAATTTGACGACCCGATTCAGTCCTAAGAACAAAAAGTCATGGGTATGTCCCAAACGGCACTATATTCACTAATGCACCCTATGGGCCCTGGTGAAAATCAGAACACTATAGGGAGCAGGGTGCCATTTGGGACACAGACCATAATAATAACAACAGTCTAGCTGCTTTACAAGGTTGTGATGTTTACATGTAAACTAAGTAGGACCTTTTATTCATATATTCATATTTCGACAGAGTGACCTTAAGGGCCTGTTGACCTTTACATGACAGAGCTAGGCCTGCTGAATCACTTCGCCTCACTCATACGGGTGAGCACACACATACACTATCAAGTTTCAAGTTTAATGTCACGTGCACAAGTACAGTGAAAGGCCTTTCTTGCAGCTCTAACCCCAACAATGCAGTAATCAATAACAATGTAGTACTAAAAATAACAAGGTAGAACAAAAATGAGATATAAGAAATGAGAAGAACACGATAAAGTAAGTAAGCATACTATATACAGAGTCAGTTCCAGTATCATATTTACAATGTGCAGGACACTGGATTGATAGAGGTAGATGTGTATAGGATTAAGGTGACAAGGCATCAGGATATGTAATTAACAGAGTAGCAGCAGCGTATGTGATGATTATATGTCAGCGGGTGTGTAGAGTCAGTATAAATGTATGCGCATATTATGTGTGTGTGAGCAAATGGAGATGGAGTGAGTGTTTGTTTGTGTGTTGGAGTGTCAGTCCGTAAGTGTTTAGGGCCCTGTGAGTGTGCATAGCTATTTAGTTAGCTATTTAGTTAGCTATTTAGCAGTCTTGTGGCATGGGGATAGAAGCTGTTTAGGAGCCTATTGGTGTCACCGGTACTGCTTGCCGTGCGGAAGCAGAGAGAACAGTCTATGGAGTCTTTAACGATTTTCCGGGCCTTCCTATCAGGGAGCTCGGTCCCAGTGATGTACTGGGCTGACCGCACCACCCTCTGTAGCGCCATGCGATCGAGGGCGGTGCTATTGCCATAGCAAGCAGTGATGAAGCCAGTCAAGATGCTCTCAATGGTACAGCTGTAGAACTTTTTGAGGATTTCAGGGCTCATGCCAAACCTTTTCAACATCCTGAGGGGCATGTGCGCTTGTGTGTGGATCATTTTCAGTTCTTAGTGATTTGGACACAGAGGAACTTGAAGCACTTTACCCGCTCCACTGCAGCCCCGTCGATGTCCACAATCAGCTCCTTGGTCTGATGTTGAGGGAGAGTTTGTTGTTCCGGTCCCACACTGCCAGGTCACTGACCTCCTCCCTGTAAGCTGTCTCATCGCCGCTGAAGATCAGACCTTCCACCGCCATGTCGTCAGCAAACGTGATGATAGTGTTAGAGTCGTGCATTGCCACGCGGTCATGGGTGAACAGGGAGTACAGGAGGGGACTAAGCACACACCCCTGTGGGGCCCCCGTATTGAGGGTCAGCGTGATGTTGCCTACCCTCCCACCTGGGGGTGGCCCGTCAGGAAGTCCAGGATCCAGTTGCAGAGGGAGATGTTCAGTCCCAGGGTCCTAAGCTTGGTGATGAGCTTGGAGGGACAATGGTGTTGAACGCTGAGCTGTAGTCAATGAACAGCATTCTTACATAGGTATTCCTCTTATCTAGGTGGATAAGGGCAGTGTGGAGTGCAATTGAGATTACGTCATCTATGGATCTGTTGGGGCGGTATTCAAATTGGAGTGGGTCTAGGCTCGGTGTCGGCGCTCACACCCGGCACAATGTTGTTAATGTCAAGGCATGCATAAAGGTTTTGGCCGGGGTAGGCCATCATTGTAAATAAGAATTTGTTCTTAACTGACTTGCCTAGTTAAATAAAGGTTAAATCAAAAAATAGAAATAAAATGCATTGAGTTTGTCTGTTAGAGAGGCATTGTTAGGCTGATCATGGCTGGGTCTTCCTTTGTAATCCGTAATGGACTGTGGCCCCTGCCAATGGACTGTGGCCCCCGGGCATCGGAGCCTGTGTAGTATGATTCCACCTTATTCTTATATGTGACTCACCACTTGGATTCGGTCTTATGTAGCAACATGTGAAATTGTGTTTTTTACATTTGATAAAAGTAAAGAGCTACAAAATGGTGTATCATACACTGCATCTGAGGAACAATGGGAAAGTCATTCTGCTTTGAAAATGTTGGTATTTAGTGAGGAGCTCTTCTTTGTCTACACCCATTCAGCATCGTTCACACCCTCTTAAGCTTTAGGCCCACCCATCTTGTTTCGCTCTATGAGCGCACACTCTGGCCGATGATTTGTTTACCTCTGGATAACATGAAAACAGCCTAACCAGCTCTGCTGGCAACAATTTCATTACGCTTTTTCTGCAGACATTTACTGACACCGGCCATATTCAACGGATGTTGTACACACATCACATAACGTTAGCTAATGAGCCAGCCAGCTAACGTTAGCTAGTTAAACAACAATGAACAAAGTGCCAACACTGCCTAACATTAGACTCTAACTAGAAAAGCAAACAGCTCTGGG
>NC_092111.1:25983957-25986457 GCF_045679555.1 Salvelinus alpinus | reverse complement strand
TTTAATCACATTGATCTGTTTTCTGATGTGCTGTTTCTTCGTTTTTCTTAGTGTATTTCTTTATTGTTTTAGTGTTTCACCGTGGTTTTCTGAGTCTAGGTGTTTTTGGTTGGAATGTTTTCTCAATTTCTTTCTTAGATTTGATCTAATCTTCATCAAACCATTTCTCATTGTTGTTAGCTTTGTTATGTTTTCTATAAGAATTTTATATGTTAGCTTATAGGTCATAAATATTGTTCAAAATTCCTAGGAGGGATTGGATTTGTTGTTTGCCAATAGTTTTTTGGTAGTTTCTATGCTACCTTCCTTCCATTTATAGCATTTCTTAATAGTGTGCAGTTTCGGCTTTGATGCCTCATGGTTCACTATTGTTCTTCTACCCCTCTCCTCCTCTCCCTCTCAGTGAGTTTCAGTATGGTTGACTATTGCTCTGCTACCCCTCTCCTCCTCTCCCTCTCAGTGAGTTTCAGTATGGTTGACTATTGTTCTGCTACCCCTCTCCTCCTCTCCCTCTCAGTGAGTTTCAGTATGGTTGACTATTGTTCTGCTACCCCTCTCCTCCTCTCCCTCTCAGTGAGTTTCAGTATGGTTGACTATTGCTCTGCTACCCCTCTCCTCCTCTCCCTCTCAGTGAGTTTCAGTATGGTTCACTATTGTTCTGCTACCCCTCTCCTCCTCTCCCTCTCAGTGAGTTTCAGTATGGTTCACTATTGTTCTGCTACCCCTCTCCTCCTCTCCCTCTCAGTGAGTTTCAGTATGGTTCACTATTGTTCTGCTACCCCTCTCCTCCTCTCCCTTTCAGTGAGTTTCAGTATGGTTGACTATTGCTCTGCTACCCCTCTCCTCCTCTCCCTCTCAGTGAGTTTCAGTATGGTTGACTATTGTTCTGCTACCCCTCTCCTCCTCTCCCTCTCAGTGAGTTTCAGTATGGTTGACTATTGCTCTGCTACCCCTCTCCTCCTCTCCCTCTCAGTGAGTTTCAGTATGGTTGACTATTGCTCTGCTACCCCTCTCCTCCTCTCCCTCTCAGTGAGTTTCAGTATGGTTCACTATTGCTCTGCTACCCCTCTCCTCCTCTCCCTCTCAGTGAGTTTCAGTATGGTTGACTATTGCTCTGCTACCCCTCTCCTCCTCTCCCTCTCAGTGAGTTTCAGTATGGTTGACTATTGCTCTGCTACCCCTCTCCTCCTCTCCCTCTCAGTGAGTTTCAGTATGGTTCACTATTGTTCTTCTACCCCTCTCCTCCTCTCCCTCTCAGTGAGTTTCAGTATGGTTCACTATTGTTCTGCTACCCCTCTCCTCCTCTCCCTCTCAGTGAGTTTCAGTATGGTTGACTATTGCTCTGCTACCCCTCTCCTCCTCTCCCTCTCAGTGAGTTTCAGTATGGTTCACTATTGTTCTGCTACCCCTCTCCTCCTCTCCCTCTCAGTGAGTTTCAGTATGGTTGACTATTTTTCTGCTACCCCTCTCCTCCTCTCCCTCTCAGTGAGTTTCAGTATGGTTGACTATTGTTCTGCTACCCCTCTCCTCCTCTCCCTCTCAGTGAGTTTCAGTATGGTTGACTATTGCTCTGCTACCCCTCTCCTCCTCTCCCTCTCAGTGAGTTTCAGTATGGTTGACTATTGCTCTGCTACCCCTCTCCTCCTCTCCCTCTCAGTGAGTTTCAGTATGGTTCACTATTGCTCTGCTACCCCTCTCCTCCTCTCCCTCTCAGTGAGTTTCAGTATGGTTGACTATTGCTCTGCTACCCCTCTCCTCCCCTCCCTCTCAGTGAGTTTCAGTATGGTTCACTATTGCTCTGCTACCCCTCTCCTTCTCTCCCTCTCAGTCAGTTTCAGTATGGTTGACTATTGCTCTGCTACCCCTCTCCTCCTCTCCCTCTCAGTGAGTTTCAGTATGGTTGACTATTGCTCTGCTACCCCTCTCCTCCTCTCCCTCTCAGTGAGTTTCAGTATGGTTGACTATTGCTCTGCTACCCCTCTCCTCCTCTCCCTCTCAGTGAGTTTCAGTATGGTTGACTATTGTTCTGCTACCCCTCTCCTCCTCTCCCTCTCAGTGAGTTTCAGTATGGTTCACTATTGTTCTGCTACCCCTCTCCTCCTCTCCTTCTCAGTGAGTTTCAGTATGGTCGACTATTGTTCTGCTACCCCTCTCCTCCTCTCCCTCTCAGTGAGTTTCAGTATGGTTGACTATTGTTCTGCTACCCCTCTCCTCCTCTCCCTCTCAGTGAGTTTCAGTATGGTTCACTATTGTTCTGCTACCCCTCTCCTCCTCTCCCTCTCAGTGAGTTTCAGTATGGTCGACTATTGTTCTGCTACCCCTCTCCTCCTCTCCCTCTCAGTGAGTTTCAGTATGGTTCACTATTGTTCTGCTACCCCTCTCCTCCTCTCCCTCTCAGTGAGTTTCAGTATGGTTGACTATTGTTCTGCTACCCCTCTCCTCCTCTCCCTCTCAGTGAGTTTCAGTATGGTTGACTATTGCTCTGCTACCCCTCTCCTCC
>NC_092111.1:25923957-25976457 GCF_045679555.1 Salvelinus alpinus | reverse complement strand
GTGATGTGTACACCGAGGAACTTAAAACTTTCCACCTTCTCCACTACTGTCCTGTCGATGTGGATAGGGGGGTGCTCCCTCTGCTGTTTCCTGAAGTCCACAATCATCTCCATTGTTTTGTTGACGTTGAGTGTGAGGTTATTTTCCTGACACCACACTCCGAGGGCCCTCATCTCCTCCCTGTAGGCCGTCTCGTCGTTGTTGGTAATCATTTACATTTACATTTAAGTCATTTAGCAGACGCTCTTATCCAGAGCGACTTACAAGTTGGTGCATTCACCTTATGATGTCCAGTGGAACAACCACTTTACAATAGTGCATCTAACTCTAAGGGGGGGTTACCTATCCTAGGTATTCCTTAAAGAGGTGGGGTTTCAGGTGTCTCCGGAAGGTGGTGATTGATTCCGCTGACCTGGCGTCGTGGGGGAGTTTGTTCCACCATTGGGGTGCCAGAGCAGCGAACAGTTTTGACTGGGCTGAGCGGGAGCTGTATTTCCTCAGAGGTAGGGAGGCGAGCAGGCCAGAGGTGGATGAACGCAGTGCCCTTGTTTGGGTGTAGGGCCTGATCAGAGCCTGAAGGTACGGAGGTGCCGTTCCCCTCACAGCTCCGTAGGCAAGCACCATGGTCTTGTAGCGGATGCGAGCATCAACTGGAAGCCAGTGGAGAGAGCGGAGGAGCGGGGTGACGTGAGAGAACTTGGGAAGGTTGAACACCAGACGGGCTGCGGCGTTCTGGATGAGTTGTAGGGGTTTAATCGCACAGGCAGGGAGCCCAGCCAACAGCGAGTTGCAGTAATCCAGACGGGAGATGACAAGTGCTTGGATTAGGACCTGCGCCGCTTCCTGTGTGAGGCAGGGTCGTACTCTGCGAATGTTGTAGAGCATGAACCTACAGGAACGGGTCACCGCCTTGATGTTGGTTGAGAACGACAGGGTGTTGTCCAGGATCACGCCAAGGTTCTTAGCGCTCTGGGAGGAGGACACAATGGAGTTGTCAACCGTGATGGCGAGATCATGGAACGGGCAGTCCTTCCCCGGGAGGAATAGTAGCTCCGTCTTGCCGAGGTTCAGCTTGAGGTGGTGATCCGTCATCCACACTGATATGTCTGCCAGACATGCAGAGATGCGATTCGCCACCTGGTTATCAGAAGGGGGAAAGGAGAAGATTAATTGTGTCTCGTCTGCATAGCAATGATAGGAGAGACCATGTGAGGATATGACAGAGCCAAGTGACTTGGTGTATAGCGAGAATAGGAGAGGGCCTAGAACAGAGCCCTGGGGGACACCAGTGGTGAGAGCACGTGGTGCGGAGACAGATTCTCGCCACGCCACCTGGTAGGAGCGACCTGTCAGGTAGGACGCAATCCAAGCGTGGGCCGCGCCGGAGATGCCCAACTCGGAGAGGGTGGAGAGGAGGATCTGATGGTTCACAGTATCAAAGGCAGCCGATAGGTCTAGAAGGATGAGAGCAGAGGAGAGAGAGTTAGCTTTAGCAGTGCGGAGCGCCTCCGTGACACAGAGAAGAGCAGTCTCAGTTGAATGACTAGTCTTGAAACCTGACTGATTTGGATCAAGAAGGTCATTCTGAGAGAGATAGCAGGAGAGCTGGCCAAGGACGGCACGTTCAAGAGTTTTGGAGAGAAAAGAAAGAAGGGATACTGGTCTGTAGTTGTTGACATCAGAGGGGTCGAGTGTAGGTTTTTTCAGAAGGGGTGCAACTCTCGCTCTCTTGAAGGCGGAAGGGACGTAGCCAGCGGTCAAGGATGAGTTGATGAGCGAGGTGAGGTAAGGGAGAAGGTCTCCGGAAATGGTCTGGAGAAGAGAGGAGGGGATAGGGTCAAGCGGGCAGGTTGTTGGGCGGCCGGCCGTCACAAGACGCGAGATTTCATCTGGAGAGAGAGGGGAGAAAGAGGTCAAAGCACAGGGTAGGGCAGTGTGAGCAGAACCAGCGGTGTCGTTTGACTTAGCAAACGAGGATCGGATGTCGTCGACCTTCTTTTCAAAATGGTTGACGAAGTCATCCGCAGAGAGGGAGGAGGGGGGGGGGAGGGGGAGGAGGATTCAGGAGGGAGGAGAAGGTGGCAAAGAGCTTCCTAGGGTTAGAGGCAGATGCTTGGAATTTAGAGTGGTAGAAAGTGGCTTTAGCAGCAGAGACAGAAGAGGAGAATGTAGAGAGGAGGGAGTGAAAGGATGCCAGGTCCGCAGGGAGGCGAGTTTTCCTCCATTTCCGCTCGGCTGCCCGGAGCCCTGTTCTCAATCAATCAAGCCTACCACTGTAGTGTCGTCCGCAAACTTGATGATTGAGTTGGAGGCGTGCATGGCCACGCAGTCGTGGGTGAACAGGGAGTACAGGAGAGGGCTCAGAACGCACCCTTGTGGGGTCCCAGTGTTGAGGATCAGCGGGATGTTGTTACCTACCCTCACCACCTGGGGGCGGCCCGTCAGGAAGCCCAGGACCCAGTTGCACAGGGCGGGGTCGAGACCCAGGGTCTCGAGCTTGATGACTAGTTTGGAGGGTACTATGGTGTTAAATGCTGAGCTGTAGTCGATGAACAGCATTCTCACATAGGTATTCCTCTTGTCCAGATGGGTTAGGGCAGTGTGCAGTGTGGTTGCGATTGCGTCGTCTGTGGACCTATTGGGTCGGTAAGCAAATTGGAGTGGGTCTAGGGTGTCAGGTAGGGTGGAGGTGATATGGTCCTTGACTAGTCTCTCAAAGCACTTCATGATGACGGAAGTGAGTGCTACGGGGCGGTAGTCGTTTAGCTCAGTTACCTTAGCTTTCTTGGGAACAGGAACAATGGTGGCCCTGCTGTTCCCACAGCAGACTGGGATAAGGATTGATTGAATATGTCCTTAAACACACCAGCCAGCTGGTCTGCGCATGCTCTGAGGACGCGGCTGGGAATGCCGTCTGGGCCTGCAGCCTTGCGAGGGTTAACACGTTTAAATGTTTTACTCACCTCGGCTGCAGTGAAGGAGAGCCCGCAGGTTTTGGTAGCGGGCCGTGTCAGTGGCATTGTATTGTCCTCAAAGCGAGCAAAAAAGTTATTTAGCCTGTCTGGGAGCAAGACATCCTGGTCCGCGATGGGGCTGGTTTTCTTTTTGTAATCCGTCATTGACTGTAGACCCTGCCACATACCTCTTGTGTCTGAGCTGTTGAATTGCGACTCTACTTTGTCTCTATACTGGGACTTAGCTTGTTTGATTGCCTTGCGGAGAGAATAGCTACACTGTTTGTATTCGGTCATGTTTCCGGTCACCTTGCCCTGGTTAAAAGCAGTGGTTCGCGCTTTCAGTTTCACGCGAATGCTGCCATCAATCCACGGTTTCTGGTTTGGGAATGTTTTAATCGTTGCTGTGGGTACGACATCGTCAATGCACTTTCTAATGAACTCGCTCACCGAATCAGCGTATTCGTCAATATTGTTGTTGGACGCAATGCGGAACATATCCCAATCCACGTGATCGAAGCAGTCTTGAAGCGTGGAATCAGATTGGTCGGACCAGCGTTGAACAGACCTGAGCGAGGGAGCTTGTTGTTTTAGTTTCTGTTTGTAGGCTGGAAGCAACAAAATGGAGTCGTGGTCAGCTTTTCCGAAAGGAGGGCGGGGGAGGGCCTTATATGCGTCGCGGAAGTTAGTATAACAATGATCCAAGGTTTTACCAGCCCTGGTAGCACAATCGATATGCTGATAGAATTTAGGGAGTTTTGTTTTCAGATTAGCCTTGTTAAATTCCCCAGCTACGATGAATGCAGCCTCAGGGTGTGTGGTTTCCAGTTTGCAAAGAGACAGATAAGGTTCGTTCAGGGCCATCGATGTGTCTGCTTGGGGGGGAATATATACGGCTGTGATTATAATCGAAGAGAATTCCCTTGGTAGATAATGCGGTCGACATTTGATTGTGAGGAATTCTAGATCAGGTGAACAGAATGACTTGAGTTCCTGTATGTTGTTATGATCACACCACGTCTCATTAATCATAAGGCATACCACCCCGCCCCTCTTCTTACCAGAAAGATGTTTGTTTCTGTCGGTGCGATGCGTGAAGAAACCAGCTGGCTGCACCGACTCCGTTAGCGTCTCTTGAGTGAGCCATGTTTCCGTGAAGCAGAGAACGTTACAATCCCTGATGTCTCTCTGGAATGTTACCCGTGCTCGGATTTCATCAACCTTATTGTCGAGAGACTGGACATTGGCGAGTAGCATGCTAGGGAGTGGAGCGCGATGTGCCCGTCTCCGAAGCCTGACCAGGAGACCGCTTCGTTTGCCCCTTTTACGGCGTCGCTTAGGGTCGCCGGCTGGGATCAGATCCATTGTATTGGGTGGAAGGCAAAACACTGGATCCGCTTCGGGAAAGTCATATTCCTGGTTGTAACGATGGTGAGTTGACGTTGCTCTTATATTCAGTAGTTCCTCCCGACTGTATGTAATGAAACCTAAGATTACCTGGGGTACCAATGTAAGGAATAACACATAAAAAAACAAAATACTGCATATTTTCCTAGGAACGCGAAGCGAGGCGGCCATCTCGGTCGGCGCCGGAAATGTAACACATTGTAATACATTATCTGTTAGTGAATTTCAAACCCAGATTCAACCACAAAGACCAGGGAGGTTTTCCAATTCCTCGCAAAGATGGTCACCTATTTGTAGATGGATGATTAAAAAAAAAAAGTAGATATTGAATATTCCTTTGAGCATGGTGAAGTTATTAATTACACTTTGGATGGTGTATCAATATACCCAATCACTACAAGATACAGGCATCCTTCCTAACTCAGTTGCCGGAGAGGAAGGAAACCAATGAGGCCCATGGGGACCTGAAAACAGTTACACAGTTTAATGGCATTGTAATTACTCCACAATAAATGCAAAAATTTTAACTTTTTGTTCGGATGAATGTGGGTTTGGCGGATGCCAGGAGAACGCTACCTGCCCGAATGCATAGTGGCAACTGTAAAGTTTGGTGGAGGAGGAATAATGGTCTCAGTCTGTTTTTTCATGGTTTGGGCTAGGCCCCTTAGTTCCAGTGAAGGGTAATCTTACGCTACGGCATACAATGACTTCCAACTTTGGGGAAGTCCCTTTCCTGTTTCAGCATGACAATGCCCCCATGCACAAAGTGAGGTCCATATAGAAAGGTTTGTCGAGATCGGTGTAGAAGAAGTTGACTGGTCTGCACAGAGCCCTGACCTCAAACCCATCAAACACCTTTGGGATGAATTGGAACGCCGACTGCGAGCCAGGCCCAATCGCCCAACATCAGTGCCCAACCTCACTAATGCTCTTGTGGCTGAATTGAAGAAAGTCTCTGCAGCAATGTACCAACATCTAATGGAAAGCCTTCCCCAGAGAGTGGAGGCTGTTATAGCAGCAAAGCGTGGACCAAATCCATATTAATGCCCATGATTTTGGAATGAGATGTTTGACGAGCAGGTGTCCACATACCTTTGGTCATGTAGTGTAGCTGTGTGTGTGTGTGTGTGTGTGTGTGTGTGTGTGTGTGTGTGTGTGTGTGTGTGTGTGTGTGTGTGTGTGTGTGTGTGTGTGTGTGTGTGTGTGTGTGTGTGTGTGTGTGTGTTTGTGTGTGTGTGTGGTTCATGCAGTCTGATGGAGGACAGGCAGGCAGCTTGGGTTACAGATCATCTGATACACACAGCTCTCTCTGTACAAACCCATGCAGGGCTCAGCGAGGTTCAGATGACACAGCTTTCAGGCTTTTGTGGTAGTGTTTGTGTGGGGGGGGGGGGGGGGAGTATGTGTGTCTATGATTGCATCTCTCAGAGTGATTACTCTCTGTAGAGCATGTAGCTTTTCTGTGTCTGGGAATGTGTCCTTTTCTGTGTGTGCGTGTGTGTGCGGGTGTGTGTGTGTGTGTGTGTGTGTGTGTGTGTGTGTGTGTGTGTGTGTGTGTGTGTGTGTGTGTGTGTGTGTGTGTGTGTGTGTGTGTGTGTGTGTGTGTGTGTGTGTGTGTGTGTGTGTGTGTGTGCGGGTATATGTGTATGTGTGTGTGTGTTTATGTTGAATGGGGATCTGTCAGTGAACCATTACTCTCTTTTTCTCTAATGTAGGTCAGTAGCGGCTGCTCTCTCTCTCTCTCTCTCTCTTTTTCCCTCTCTCTTTCCCTTTCTCTCCCTCTCGCTCTATCTCGTTCTCTCTCCATATCTCCCTCTCTCCCTCTCCCCTTCTCGCTCTCTTGCTTTCACTCTCCCTCCCTCCATCTCTCTCCAGGGGAGTTATAGCACAGTGGTTCAGCTCTCTCTCTAATCCTGCATGATAAAGCAGCAGAGGAGAGGAGGGATAGAAAGATAGAGGAGGGCCCAAGCGTGAAAGATTAGAGGCTGGCTTTCCCCGGGATACCGCTGGGATGGAGAGACACACTGCACTAATCTGTGTGTGTGTGTGTGTGTGTGTGTGTGTGTGTGTGTGTGTGTGTGTGTGTGTGTGTGTGTGTGTGTGTGTGTGTGTGTGTGTGTGTGTGTGTGTGTGTGTGTGTGTGTGTGTGTGCTCTTGACCCTAGTTCAACTGTGTATCTGCATCTGTCATGTGTGGGGCTTGTTGTTTCTCTTGTGTGTGTGTGTGTGTGTGTGTGTGTGTGTGTGTGTGTGTGTGTGTGTGTGTGTGTGTGTGTGTGTGTGTGTGTGTGTGTGTGTGTGTGTGTGTGTGTGTGTGTGGGTGGGTGGGTGGGTGTGTGTGTGTGTGTGTGTGTGTGTGTGCTCTTGACCCTAGTTCAACTGTGTATCTGCATCTGTCATGTGTGGGGCTTGTTGTTTCTCTTGTGTGTGTGTGTGCGTGTGTGTGTGTGTGTGTGTGTGTGTGTGTGTGTGTGTGTGTGTGTGTGTGTGTGTGTGTGTGTGTGTGTGTGTGTGTGTGTGTGTGTGTGTGTGTGATTGTGTTTGTGTATTAATCCAGTAAGGATATTCTATATGATCTCTCTCTGTAATGATCTTCTTCATCTAAGGAACAGGAAAGATCGGACCAAAACACACTGTGGTAAGTGTCGATGTTAATTTATTATAACTGAACACGAAAATACAAAATAACAAAGTGAATGAAAGAAACGATGATCGAAACAGTCCTGAAATGTGAAACAACACAAAACAGGAAACAACTACCCACAAACACCAGGTGGGAAAAAGCTACCTAAGTATGGTTCTCAATCAGAGACAACGATAGACAGCTGCCTCTGATTGGGAACCATACCAGGCCAAACACATAGAAAAGAAAACATAGGAGAAAAAAACATAGAATGCCCACCCCAACTCACGCCCTGACCAAACCAAAATAGAGACATAAAAAGGAACTAAGGTCAGGGCGTGACAGTACCCCCGCCCCAAAGGTGCGGACTCCGGCCGCAAAACCTAAACCCATAGGGGAGGGTCTGGGTGGGCATCTATCCGCGGTGGCGGCTCTGGCGCGGGACGTGGACCCCACTCCACCTTAGTCTTGGCCCACTTAGGTGGCGCCTCTGGAGCGGCGACCCTCGTCGCCGACGTCGGACTGGGGACCCTTGCAGCGGGCCCCGAATAGGAGGGCGACTCTGGCAGCTCCGGACAGGAGGGCGACTCTGGCAGCTCCGGACAGGAGGGAGACTCTGGCAGCTCCGGACAGGAGGGAGACTCTGGCAGCTCCGGACAGGAGGGAGACTCTGGCAGCTCCGGACAGGAGGGAGACTCTGGAGGGAGGAGACACAGAGACAGCCTGGAGCGTGGGGCTGCCACAGGGCCCACCAGGCTGGGGAGACCTACAGGAGGCCTGGTGCGTAGAGGAGGCACCGGATAGACCGGGCTGTGGGGGAGCACTGGAGCGCAACCTTGGCACCACTCTTCCAGGCTGAATGCCCACTTTAGCCCGGCCCCTCCAGAGCGCAGGCACAGGTCGAACCGGGCTGTGGGGGAGCATTGGAGATCTGGTGCTTAACGCTCGCACCTCTCCATTAGGCTCAATGCCCATTTTCACCCGGCACGGGCGGAGCGCAGGCATAGGACAAACAGCTCCCTCCCAGCGCCCCGGAGAAACAGTACGCAGAGCCGGCGCAGGATACCCTGGGCCGAAACGGCGCACCGGAGACCAAACATGCTGGGCTGGCACAATCCGCCCTGGCTGAATGCCTACTCTCGCATGGCACTTGTGGGGGGCTGGCCTATAGCGCTCCGGGCTATGAGCGCGCACTGGCGACACCGTGCGCTTCACCGCATAACACGGTGCCTGACCAGTACTATGCTGCTTCCGGTAAGCACGGGGAGTTGGCTCAGGTCTATCGCCTGACTCCGCCAATCTCCCCGTGTGCCCCCCCTAAATTGTTTTGGGGCTGCCTCTCATGCCTGCTGCGCTGCCTTACCTCATATCGCCGCCTCTCCGCTTTCGCCACCTCCAGTTCTGCTTTCGGGCGGCGATATTCCCCAGCCTGTCTCCAGGGTCCCTTACCGTCCAATATCTCCTCCCAAGTCCAGGAGTCCTGAACCCTCTGCTCCTCCTTACCACGCTGCTTGGTCCGTTGGTGGTGGCTAGTTCTGTAACGATCTTCTTCATCTGAGGAACAGGAAAGATCGGACCAAAACGCAGCGTGGTTAGTGTCCATGTTAATTTATTATAACTGAACAAGAAAATACAAAATAACAAAGTGAATGTAAGAAACGAATATCGAAACAGTCCTGAAAGGTGAAACAACACAAAACAGGAAACAACTACCCACAAACACCAGGTGGGAAAAAGCTACCTAAGTATGGTTCTCAATCAGAGACAACGATAGACAGCTGCCTCTGATTGGGAACCATACCAGGCCAAACACATAGAAAAGAAAACATAGGGAAAAAAACATAGAATGCCCACCCCAACTCACGCCCCAACCAAACCAAAATAGAGACATAACAAAGGAACTAAGGTCAGGGCTTGACACTCTCCATCTCCTTGCCACCCTGCATTGTAACTGTCTTGACTGAAGCAACCATGAACTACCACAAATGGGATCATGACAAAAGAAAGCAGAAAGCTTTGAGACGTAGCTATGCTTGGTGTGCCTGATGAAAGATTGGATTGAGGTGAATAGACTTAGGTCTCAGACTGAATGAACAGATAAAGGTTTTATGTAAGATGGAGAAGCTAGTGTCTTGATGAGAATTCTCTCCTCTACCTATTCTACATGATAGAATAAACATGGAGTCAGCTCAGACACCGTAATACCAATATAATTACAAGTTATAATTAGACGTTATTGTGTCCTTAACTCAAGAAAATAAAACAAATTGTATCTCAAAACAATTATGATAATTGGCTACTAAACATGAACTTTTGCACCCTGATGATAAGTGTACGGCAAAGAAAACAGAAAAAAAGGGATGGAGAGAGAGAGAGAGAGTGAGACAGAGAGAGAAAGAGAGACAGAGAGAGAAAGAGAGAAAGAGAGACAGAGAGAGAAAGAGAGAGAGTGGGACAGAGAGAGAGAGAGAGAGAGAGAGAGAGAGAGAGAGAGAGAGAGAGAGAGAGAGAGAGAGAGAGAGAGAGAGAGAGAGAGAGAGAGAGAGAGAGAGAGAGAGAGAGAGAGAGAGAGAGAGAGAGAGAGAGAGAGAGAGAGAGAGAGAGAGAGAGAGAGAGAGAGAGAGAGAGAGAGAGAGAGAGAGAGAGAGAAAGAAAGAAAGAAAGAAAGAAAGAAAGAAAGAAAGAAAGAAAGAAAGAAAGAAAGAAAGAAAGAAAGAAAGAAAGAAAGAAAGAAAGAAAGAAAGAAAGAAAGAAAGAAAGAGAGACAGACAGAGAGAGAGAGAGTGAGACAGAGTAAGAGAGAGAGAGAGAAAGAGAGACAGATAGAGAGAGATAAAGAGAGAGACAGAGAGAGAAAGAGAGAGAGAGAGTGAGACAGAGAGAGAGAGACAGAGAGAGAGTGAGACAGAGAGAGAGTGAGACAGAGACAGAGTGAGAAAGAGAAAGAGAGAAGACAGATGAAAAGAAGAAAGTTCCAGATACAAAGGAAAACTTAAGAAGGAAGGGCCCTACACCGCCAGGGCCACACAGAGCCAGGGCCACACAGAGCCAGGGTCACACAGAGCCAGGGCCGCACAGAGCCAGGGCCACACAGAGCCAGGGCCACACAGAGCCAGGGCCACACAGAGCCAGGGTCGCACAGAGCCAGGGCCACACAGAGCCAGGGTCACACAGAGCCAGGGCCGCACAGAGCCAGGGTAGCACAGAGCCAGAGCCACACAGAGCCAGGGTAGCACAGAGCCAGGGCCACACAGAGCCAGGGCCACACAGAGCCAGGGTCGCACAGAGCCAGGGCCACACAGAGCCAGGGCCACACAGAGCCAGGGCCGCACAGAGCCAGGGCCGCACAGAGCCAGTGTCGCACAGAGCCAGGGCCACACAGAGCCAGGGCCACACAGAGCCAGGGCCACACAGAGCCAGAGCCATACAGCGAAACTTCGGGGATTTTTATTTTTTACCGATGTTGGTTCAATTTGTCACCAAAGCCCCTTATACCACCCACCACTGCGACCTGTATGCTCTAGTCGGCTGGCCCTCGCTACATATTCGTCGCCAGACACACAGGCTCCAGGTCATCTATAAGTCTATGCTAGGTAAAGCTCTGCCTTATCTCAGCACATTGGTCACGATAACAACACCCACCCGTAGCACGCGCTCCAACAGGTATATCTCACTGGTCATCCCCAAAGCCAAATACCTACTTTGGCCGCCTTTCCTTACAGTTCTCTGCTGCCAATGACTGGAACGAATTGCAAAAATCGCTGAAGCTGGAGACTTATATTTCCCTCACTAACTTTAAATATCAGCTATTGGAGCAGCTAACCGATCGCTGCAACTGTACATAGCCCATCTGTAAATAGCCCACCCAATCTACCTACTTCATCCCCATATTGTTTTTATTTACTTTTCTGCTCTTTTGCACACCAGTATTTCTACTTGCACATCACCATCTGCTCATCTATCACCCCAGTGTTCATTTGCTAAATTGTAATTACTTTGCTACTATGGCCTATTTATTGCCTTACCTCCTCACTCCATTTGAACACACTGTATATAGACTTTCTTTTTTTTCTATTGTGTTATTGACTGTACGCTTGTTTATTCCATGTGTAACTCTGTGTTGTTGTTTGTGTCGCATTGCTTTGCTTTATCTTGGCCAGGTTGCAGTTGTAAATGAGAACGTGTTCTCAACTAGTCTACCTGGTTAAATAAAGGTGAAATTAAAAATGTTAAAAAATATATATATATAATTTGAATTCCATTTTGCGTGAGTCTATTTCTATGGGTACCACCACTGTTCATGACACAAACTGTTAAAACCCCTCTTGTTGGTGGAGAGAATTTTGCAGGTTTAAAGTTTATTTCCTGCAATTCTACACATCTTGCCATGGGGTGCATAGCAAATATTCTTGCAATGCTATACATTTTGCCATGTCTAATGTGTATTCATGTGATATTTGAGTGACTAGAATATTACAACAATATCTATGGGCAACAAAAAAAAGAACCAAAAAAAATGTTAGCTGACATGGGCTAGTTGATCTGGACATTTCTGACAAGTTATAGCTCTCTAAGGTATACAATGACTAACATGATGAGGAACTGATGATGCACTGCCCAATTTCTTAATTGCACTTTGTGCATTCTACTATTACAACTTTCAAGAGTAAGTTCAAAGCCAGACTGGGTTCCTTTAGAAATTAGCGATTGAGAGGTATAGTTTGCTGCCAGTTGTCTTTACCAGTGGGTGGATAGGCGATAAAGCTATAGAACACACACACACACACACACACACACACACACACACACACACACACACACACACACACACACACACACACACACACACACACACACACACACACACACACACACACACTAAAGCTTTAGTGCCTGTTTAGCTGTTGATATGGTTTAGCTGGCTGCAGTGTCTGCCTTCAAACAAGGTTGTGTAAGTAAGCAATAAATAAAAGCTTAATGGCTGCACACACACACACACACACACACACACACACACACACACACACACACACACACACACACACACACACACACACACACACACACACACACACACACACACACACACACACACACGCGAACACTGCCTATCTAGGTTTGGACTGAGTCAACAGTTAGCCGTGTTGATATGCTCAGCCTGTGTCTTAGTAGTGCGTAACCTGTCTCTTGTCAATGTTTATATCAATTTAGAATGTCCTTGCAGAGATGTGAGAAGTTGAATAAGTGTCAGGAATCCAGAGGTAGTTGGGTTTCTGTGCAAGCATGTGTTAGCAAGGGCAGAGAAAGAGTGTGTGTGTGTGTATGGGTCGTTTTGCATTTCAAACAGGGGTCCGTGATCTATGAGGTGTCGCAGTGCCACAGCACCAGGGGACGGAAGGCAGAGTGCATACCTTCCACACACACAGACACACATTCGCAGCTTTGGTGGTTGCTGCATGTGTGTGCACACACTCACCCACACGCATATTTTGTGTGGAGCTGCCTGTACATTATTAATGAGCTTCACACTGAGTGTTCCCTCTCCCTCAGCGGGAGGTCCTCTCACTGACGCAGCACGCACAGCGCTCACAGATTGCAAAAATCGATGCTCACACACACACCTCTCACCTTCCTAGGATGGCGTGCCATTTAACCCCAATAATCTCTTTTCTAGTTGTAATGTGTGAAGGAGTTGTATGGTTAGTATTCTCTTCCATTGTGGTTAGTATTCTCTTCCAGTGTGGTTAGTATTCTCTTCCAGTGTGGTTAGTATTCTCTTCCAGTGTGGTTAGTATTCTCTTCCATTGTGGTTAGTATTCTCTTCCAGTGTGGTTAGTATTCTCTTCCAGTGTGGTTAGTATTCTCTTCCAGTGTGGTTAGTATTCTCTTCCAGTGTGGTTAGTATTCTCTTCCAGTGTGGTTAGTATTCTCTTCCATTGTGGTTAGTATTCTCTTCCAGTGTGGTTAATATTCTCTTCCAGTGTGGTTAGTATTCTCTTCCATTGTGGTTAGTATTCTCTTCCATTGTGGTTAGTATTCTCTTCCAGTGTGGTTAGTATTCTCTTCCAGTGTGGTTAGTATTCTCTTCCAGTGTGGTTAGTATTCTCTTCCAGTGTGGTTAGTATTCTCTTCCAGTGTGGTTAGTATTCTCTTCCATTGTGGTTAGTATGCTCTTCCAGTGTGGTTAGTATTCTCTTCCAGTGTGGTTAGTATTCTCTGTCAGTGTGGTTAGTATTCTCTTCCAGGATGGTTAGTATTCTCTTCCAGTGTGGTTAGTATTGTCTTCCAGTGTGGTTAGTATTCTCTTCCAGTGTGGTTAGTATTGTCTTCCAGTGTGGTTAGTATTCTCTCCCAGTGTGGTTAGTATTTTCTTCCAGTGTGGTTAGTATTCTCTGTCAGTGTGGTTAGTATTCTCTTCCAGGATGGTTAGTATTCTCTTCCAGTGTGGTTAGTATTGTCTTCCAGTGTGGTTAGTATTCTCTTCCAGTGTGGTTAGTATTGTCTTCCAGTGTGGTTAGTATTCTCTTCCAGTGTGGTTAGTATTGTCTTCCAGTGTGGTTACTATTCTCTTCCAGTGTGGTCAGTATTCTCTTTCAGTGTGGTTAGTATCCGTTCCATTGTGGTTAGTATTCTCTTTCAATGTGGTTAGAATTTTCTTCCATTGTGGTTAGTATTCTTTTCCAGTGGGGTTAGTATTCTCTTCCATTGTGGTTATTGTTCTGTTCTAGTGTGGTTGGTATTTTCTTCCATTGTGGTTAGTTTTTTTCCCAGTGCGGTTAGTATTCTCTTCCAGTGTTGTTATTGTTCTCTTCCAGTGTCGCTAGTGTTCTCTTCCAGTGTGGTTAGTATTCTCTTCCAGTGTGGTTAGTATTCTCTTCCAGTGTCGCTAGTGTTCTCTTCCAGTGTGGTTAGTATTCTCTTCCAATGTGGTTAGTATCCTCTTCCAGTGTGGTCAGTATTCTTTTCCAGTGTGGTTAGTATTCTCTTCCAGTGTCGCTAGTATTCTCTTCCAGTGTGGTTAGTATTCTCTTCCGGGGTGGTCAGTATTCTTTTGCGGTGTGGTCAGTATTCTCTTTGAGTGTGGATATTATCCTCTTCCAGTGTGGTCAGTATTCTCTTCCAGTGTGGTGAGTATTCTCTTCCAGATTGGTTATTGGGGTTAGTATTCTCTTCCGGTGTGGTTAGTGTTCTCTTCCAGTGTGGTTAGTGTTCTCTTCCAGTGTGGTTAGTTTTTTTTCCAGTGTCGTTAGTATTCTCTTCCAGTGTGGTTAATATTCTCTTACAGTGTTGTTAGCATTCTCTTCCAGTGTGGTTTGTGTTCTCTTCCAATGTTGTTATTGTTCTCTTCCAGTGTGGTTTGTATTCTCTTCCAGTGTTGTTAATATTCTCTTACAGTGTTGTTAGTACTCTCTTCCAATTTGGTTAGTATTTTCTTCCATTGTGGTTAGTTTTCTCTTCCAGTGTCGTTAGTATTCTCTTCCAGGGTGGTTAGTATTCTCATCCATTGTGGTTATTATTATTTTCCAGTGTCATTTGTTTTCTCTTCCTGTGTGGTTAGTATTCACTTCCAATGTGGTTAGAATCCTCTTCCAGTGTGGTTAGTATTCTCTTCCGGTGTGGTTATTGGGGTTAGTGTTCTCTTCTAGTGTGGTTAGTATTCTCTTCCAATGTGGTTAGTATCCTCTTCCATTTTGGTCAGTATTCTCTTCCAGTGTGGTTAGTATTCTCTTCCAATGTGGTTATTGTTCTCTTCCAGTGTGGTTAGTTTTTCTTCCAGTATCATTCGTTTTCTCTTCCAATGTAGTTATTATTCTCTTACAGTGCTGTTAGTATTCTCTTCCAGTGTGGTTTGTTTTCTCTTCCAGTGTGGTTAGTATCCTCTTACAGTGTGGTCAGTATTCTCTTCCAGTGTGGTTAATATTCTCTTCCAGTGTGGTCAGTATTATCTTCCAGTGTGGTTAGTATTCCTTTCCAGTGTCGTTAGTTTTCTCTTCAACTGTGGTTAGTATCCTCTTACAGTGTGGTCAGTATTCTCTTCCAGTGTGGTTAGTATTCTCTTCCAGTGTGGTCAGTATTCTCTTCCAGTGTGGTTATTGTGGTTAGTATTCTCTTCCAGTGTGGTCAGTATTCTCTTCCAGTGTGGTTAGTATTCTCTTCCAGTGTGGTCAGTATTCTCTTCCAGTGTGGTTATTGGGGTTAGTATTCTCTTCCGGTGTGGTTAGTATTCTCTTCCAGTGTGGTTATTGGGGTTAGTATTCTCTTCCAGTGTGGTTAGTATTCTCTTCCAGTGTGGTCAGTATTCTCTTCCAGTGTGGTTATTGGGGTTAGTATTCTCTTCCGGTGTGGTCTGTATTCTCTTCCAGTGTGGTTATTGCGGTTAGTATTCTCTTCCATTGTGGTTATTATTCTCTTCTAGTGTGGTTGTTATTTTCTTCCAATGTGGTTATTGGGGTTAGTATTCTCTTCCAGTGTGGTTATTGGGGTTAGTATTCTCTTCCAGTGTGGTTAGTATTCTCTTCCAGTGTTGTTAGTTTTCTCTTCCAGTTTGGTTATTGGGGTTAGTATTCTCTTCCAGTGTGGTTTGTATCCTCTTCCAGTGATGTTAATATTTACTTCCAGTGTGGTTAGGATTCTCTTCCAGTATGGTCAGTATTCACTTCCAGTGTGGTTATTTGGGTTAGTTTTCTCTTCCATTGTGGTTATTATTCTATTCCAGTGTGGTTAGTATTCTCATCTGGTGTGGTCAGTATTCTCTTCCAGTGTGGTTATTGGGGTTAGTATTCTCTTCCAGTGTGGTTAATTTTCTCTTCCGTTGTGGTTATTATTCCCTTCCAGTGTGTTTAGTATTGTTTTCCAGTGTGGTTATTATTCTCTTCCAGTGTGGTTAGTATTCTCATCTGGTGTGGTCAGTATTCTCTTCCAGTGTGGTTATTGGGGTTAGTATTCTCTTCCAGTGTGGTTAGTTTTCTCTTCCGTTGTGGTTATTATTCTCTTCCAGTGTGTTTAGTATTGTCTTCCAGTGTGGTTAGTGTTCTCTTCCAGTGTGGTTAGTTTTTTCTTCCAGTGTGGTTAGTATTCTCTTCCTTTGTGGTTAGTATTCTCTTCCAGTGTGGTTAGTATTCTCTTCCATTGTGGTTAGTATTCTCTTCCGGTATGGTTTATATTGTCTTCCGGTGTGGTTAGTATTCTTTTCCAGTGTGGTTGGTATTCTCTTCCAGTGTGGTTAGTATTCTCTTCCATTGTGGTTAGTATTCTCTTCCGGTGTGGTTAGTATTGCCTTCCGGTGTGGTTAGTATTCTTTTCCAGTGTGGTTAGTATTCTCTTCCAGTGTGGTCAGCATTCTCTTCCAGTGTGGTTAGTATTCTCTTCCAGTGTGGTTGTTGAGGTTAGTATTCTCTTCCATTGTGGTTATTATTCTCTTTTTGTGCGGTTGGTATTTTCTTCCAGTGTGGTTAGTGTTCTCTTCCAGTGTGGTTAGTGTTCTCTTCCAGTGTGGTTAGTTTTTTTCCCAGTGTCGTTAGCATATTCTTCCAGTGTGGTTAGTGTTCTCTTCCAGTGTGGTTAGTTTTTTTCCCAGTGTCGTTAGCATATTCTTCCAGTGTGGTTAGTATTCTCTTATAATGTTGCTAGTATTCTCTTCCAGTGTGGTTCGTTTCCTCTTCCGGTGTGATTAGTATTCTCTTTCAGTGTGGTCAGTTTTCTCTTCCAGTGTCGTTAGTATCATCTTCCAGTGCTGTTAGTATTGTCTTCTTGTGTTTTTTGTATTCTCTTCCGGTGTGGTTAGTATTCTCATCCATTGTGGTTATTGTTCTATTCCAGTGTGGTTAGTATTCTCTTCCAGTGTGGTTAGTATTCTCTTCCAGTGTGGTCAGTATTCTCTTCCAGTGTGGTTATTGGGGTTAGTATTCTCTTCCAGTGTGGTCAGTATTCTCTTCCAGTGTGGTTAGTATTCTCTTCCAGTGTGGTCAGTATTCTCTTCCAGTGTGGTTATTGGGGTTAGTATTCTCTTCCGGTGTGGTTAGTATTCTCTTCCAGTGTGGTTATTGGGGTTAGTATTCTCTTCCAGTGTGGTTAGTATTCTCTTCCAGTGTGGTCAGTATTCTCTTCCAGTGTGGTTATTGGGGTTAGTATTCTCTTCCGGTGTGGTCTGTATTCTCTTCCAGTGTGGTTATTGCGGTTAGTATTCTCTTCCATTGTGGTTATTATTCTCTTCTAGTGTGGTTGTTATTTTCTTCCAATGTGGTTAGTACCCTCTTCCAGTGTTGTTAGTTTTCTCTTCCAGTTTGGTTATTGGGGTTAGTATTCTCTTCCAGTGTGGTTTGTATCCTCTTCCAGTGATGTTAATATTTACTTCCAGTGTGGTTAGGATTCTCTTCCAGTATGGTCAGTATTCACTTCCAGTGTGGTTATTTGGGTTAGTTTTCTCTTCCATTGTGGTTATTATTCTATTCCAGTGTGGTTAGTATTCTCATCTGGTGTGGTCAGTATTCTCTTCCAGTGTGGTTATTGGGGTTAGTATTCTCTTCCAGTGTGGTTAATTTTCTCTTCCGTTGTGGTTATTATTCCCTTCCAGTGTGTTTAGTATTGTTTTCCAGTGTGGTTATTATTCTCTTCCAGTGTGGTTAGTATTCTCATCTGGTGTGGTCAGTATTCTCTTCCAGTGTGGTTATTGGGGTTAGTATTCTCTTCCAGTGTGGTTAGTTTTCTCTTCCGTTGTGGTTATTATTCTCTTCCAGTGTGTTTAGTATTGTCTTCCAGTGTGGTTAGTGTTCTCTTCCAGTGTGGTTAGTTTTTTCTTCCAGTGTGGTTAGTATTCTCTTCCTTTGTGGTTAGTATTCTCTTCCAGTGTGGTTAGTATTCTCTTCCATTGTGGTTAGTATTCTCTTCCGGTATGGTTTATATTGTCTTCCGGTGTGGTTAGTATTCTTTTCCAGTGTGGTTGGTATTCTCTTCCAGTGTGGTTAGTATTCTCTTCCATTGTGGTTAGTATTCTCTTCCGGTGTGGTTAGTATTGCCTTCCGGTGTGGTTAGTATTCTTTTCCAGTGTGGTTAGTATTCTCTTCCAGTGTGGTTAGTATTCTCTTCCAGTGTGGTTTGTATTCTCTTCCAGTGTGGTTAGTGTTCACTTCCAGTGTGGTTTGTATTCTCTTCCAGTGATGTTAATATTCCTTTCCAGTGGTGTTAATATTCTCTTCCAATTTTGTTAATATTATCTTCGAGTGTGGTCAGTATTATCTTTCAGTGTGGTTAGTATTCCGTTCCAGTGTGGTCAGTATTCTCTTTCAGTGTGGTTAGTATTCTCTTCTGGTGTGGCTAGTATTCTTTTCCGGTGTGATTAGAATTCTCTTCCATGTGGTTAATATTCTCTTCCATTGTGGTTAGTATTTTCTTCCAGTATCATTAGTATTCTGTTTCGGTGTGGTTTGTATTCTGTTCCAGTGTTGTTAGTATTTTCTTCCAGTGTGGTTTGTATTCTGTTCCAGTGTGGTTAGTATTCTCTGCCAGTGTGATTAGTTTTCTTTTTCCACTGTGGTAGTATTCTCTTGCAGTGTCGTTAGTATTCTCTTCCAGTGTGGTTATTGTGATTAGTATTTTCATCCAGTATCATTAGTATGCTGTTCCAGTGTGGTTAGTATTCTCTTCCATTGTGGTTAATATCCTCTTCCAGTGTGGTCAGCATTCTCTTCCAGTGTGGTTAGTATTCTCTTCCAGTGTGGTTGTTGAGGTTAGTATTCTCTTCCATTGTGGTTATTATTCTCTTTTTGTGCGGTTGGTATTTTCTTCCAGTGTGGTTAGTGTTCTCTTCCAGTGTGGTTAGTGTTCTCTTCCAGTGTGGTTAGTTTTTTTCCCAGTGTCGTTAGCATATTCTTCCAGTGTGGTTAGTGTTCTCTTCCAGTGTGGTTAGTTTTTTCCCCAGTGTCGTTAGCATATTCTTCCAGTGTGGTTAGTATTCTCTTATAATGTTGCTAGTATTCTCTTCCAGTGTGGTTCGTTTCCTCTTCCGGTGTGATTAGTATTCTCTTTCAGTGTGGTCAGTTTTCTCTTCCAGTGTCGTTAGTATCATCTTCCAGTGCTGTTAGTATTGTCTTCTTGTGTTTTTTGTATTCTCTTCCGGTGTGGTTAGTATTCTCATCCATTGTGGTTATTGTTCTATTCCAGTGTGGTTAGTATTCTCTTCCAGTGTGGTTAGTATTCTCTTCCAGTGTGGTCAGTATTCTCTTCCAGTGTGGTTATTGGGGTTAGTATTCTCTTCCAGTGTGGTCAGTATTCTCTTCCAGTGTGGTTAGTATTCTCTTCCAGTGTGGTCAGTATTCTCTTCCAGTGTGGTTATTGGGGTTAGTATTCTCTTCCGGTGTGGTTAGTATTCTCTTCCAGTGTGGTTATTGGGGTTAGTATTCTCTTCCAGTGTGGTTAGTATTCTCTTCCAGTGTGGTCAGTATTCTCTTCCAGTGTGGTTATTGGGGTTAGTATTCTCTTCCGGTGTGGTCTGTATTCTCTTCCAGTGTGGTTATTGCGGTTAGTATTCTCTTCCATTGTGGTTATTATTCTCTTCTAGTGTGGTTGTTATTTTCTTCCAATGTGGTTAGTACCCTCTTCCAGTGTTGTTAGTTTTCTCTTCCAGTTTGGTTATTGGGGTTAGTATTCTCTTCCAGTGTGGTTTGTATCCTCTTCCAGTGATGTTAATATTTACTTCCAGTGTGGTTAGGATTCTCTTCCAGTATGGTCAGTATTCACTTCCAGTGTGGTTATTTGGGTTAGTTTTCTCTTCCATTGTGGTTATTATTCTATTCCAGTGTGGTTAGTATTCTCATCTGGTGTGGTCAGTATTCTCTTCCAGTGTGGTTATTGGGGTTAGTATTCTCTTCCAGTGTGGTTAATTTTCTCTTCCGTTGTGGTTATTATTCCCTTCCAGTGTGTTTAGTATTGTTTTCCAGTGTGGTTATTATTCTCTTCCAGTGTGGTTAGTATTCTCATCTGGTGTGGTCAGTATTCTCTTCCAGTGTGGTTATTGGGGTTAGTATTCTCTTCCAGTGTGGTTAGTTTTCTCTTCCGTTGTGGTTATTATTCTCTTCCAGTGTGTTTAGTATTGTCTTCCAGTGTGGTTAGTGTTCTCTTCCAGTGTGGTTAGTTTTTTCTTCCAGTGTGGTTAGTATTCTCTTCCTTTGTGGTTAGTATTCTCTTCCAGTGTGGTTAGTATTCTCTTCCATTGTGGTTAGTATTCTCTTCCGGTATGGTTTATATTGTCTTCCGGTGTGGTTAGTATTCTTTTCCAGTGTGGTTGGTATTCTCTTCCAGTGTGGTTAGTATTCTCTTCCATTGTGGTTAGTATTCTCTTCCGGTGTGGTTAGTATTGCCTTCCGGTGTGGTTAGTATTCTTTTCCAGTGTGGTTAGTATTCTCTTCCAGTGTGGTTAGTATTCTCTTCCAGTGTGGTTTGTATTCTCTTCCAGTGTGGTTAGTGTTCACTTCCAGTGTGGTTTGTATTCTCTTCCAGTGATGTTAATATTCCTTTCCAGTGGTGTTAATATTCTCTTCCAATTTTGTTAATATTATCTTCGAGTGTGGTCAGTATTATCTTTCAGTGTGGTTAGTATTCCGTTCCAGTGTGGTCAGTATTCTCTTTCAGTGTGGTTAGTATTCTCTTCTGGTGTGGCTAGTATTCTTTTCCGGTGTGATTAGAATTCTCTTCCATGTGGTTAATATTCTCTTCCATTGTGGTTAGTATTTTCTTCCAGTATCATTAGTATTCTGTTTCGGTGTGGTTTGTATTCTGTTCCAGTGTTGTTAGTATTTTCTTCCAGTGTGATTAGTTTTCTTTTTCCACTGTGGTAGTATTCTCTTGCAGTGTCGTTAGTATTCTCTTCCAGTGTGGTTATTGTGATTAGTATTTTCATCCAGTATCATTAGTATGCTGTTCCAGTGTGGTTAGTTTTTCTCTTCCATTGTGGTTAATATCCTCTTCCAGTGTGGTCAGCATTCTCTTCCAGTGTGGTTAGTATTCTCTTCCAGTGTGGTTGTTGAGGTTAGTATTCTCTTCCATTGTGGTTATTATTCTCTTTTTGTGCGGTTGGTATTTTCTTCCAGTGTGGTTAGTGTTCTCTTCCAGTGTGGTTAGTGTTCTCTTCCAGTGTGGTTAGTTTTTTTCCCAGTGTCGTTAGCATATTCTTCCAGTGTGGTTAGTGTTCTCTTCCAGTGTGGTTAGTTTTTTTCCCAGTGTCGTTAGCATATTCTTCCAGTGTGGTTAGTATTCTCTTATAATGTTGCTAGTATTCTCTTCCAGTGTGGTTCGTTTCCTCTTCCGGTGTGATTAGTATTCTCTTTCAGTGTGGTCAGTTTTCTCTTCCAGTGTCGTTAGTATCATCTTCCAGTGCTGTTAGTATTGTCTTCTTGTGTTTTTTGTATTCTCTTCCGGTGTGGTTAGTATTCTCATCCATTGTGGTTATTGTTCTATTCCAGTGTGGTTAGTGTTGTCTTCCAGTGTGGTTAATATTCTCTTTCAGTGTGGTTAGTATCATCTTCCAGTGCTGTTAGTATTGTCTTCTTGTGTGGTTAGTATTCTCATCCATTGTGGTTATTATGCTCTTCCAGTGTGGTTAGTGTTGTCTTCCAGTGTGGTTAGTATTCTCATCCAGTGTGGTTAGTTTTTTCTTTCAGTGTCGTAAGTATTCTGTTCCAATGTGGTTAAAATTCTCTTCCAGTATTGTTAGTACTCTTCCATTGTGGTTAGTATTCTCTTCCAATGTCGTTAGTATTCTCTTCCAGTGTGGTCAGTATTGTCTTCCAGTGTGTTTAGTATTCTTTTCCAGTGTGGTTAGTATTCTCTTCCAGTGTGGTTAGTATTCTCTTCCAGTGTGGTTAGTATTTTCTTCCAGTATCATTTGTATTCTCTTCCAGTGTGGTTCGTATTCTTTTCCAGTGTTGTTAGTAATCTCTTCCAGTGTTGTTAATATTCTCTTTCCGTGTGGTTAGTATTCTCTTCCAGTGTGGTTAGTATTCTCTTCCAGTGTGGTTAATATTCTCTTCCAGTGTGGTTATTTGGGTTAATATTCTCTTCCAGTGTGGTTAGTATTCTCTTCCAGTGTGGTTAGTATTATCTTCCAGTGTGGTTAGTATTCCTCTCCGGTGTGGTTAGTATTCTTTTCCAGTGTGGTTAGTATTCTTTTCCAGTGTGGTTATTATTATCTTCCAGTGTGGTTAGTTTTGTCTTCCAGTGTTGTTAGTGTTCTCTTCCAGTATGGTTAGTATCCTCTTCCAGTGTGCTCAGTATTCTCTTCCAGTGTTGTTAATATTCTCTTCCAGTGTTGTTTGTATTCTCTTCCAGTGTGGATGTCCATTCTATTGTGTTTGTGTATGGCGCCGGAGGGGATGAGAGAATAATGTGTATGGTGCCGGAGGGGATGAGAGAATAATGGCTGCTGTTTTTGGGCTCCTAACCAACTTTGCAATTTTGTGTGTTTTTTTGTACTGTTTGTGACTTATTTTGTACATAATGTTTCTGCTGCTGTCTATTATGACCGAGAAGAGCTTCTGGATATCAGAACAGCGATTTCTCACCTTGAACTGGACGAAAAACATTTATTTAATGAGTCCAACGCAAAGGATATACTGTTTCTCTGAGACCAGGTCCAAATCCCTGTCATTCGTGTGAAGAAAAGACAGACAGGGAGAGGAGATTGGGGTGCCTTGTGAGAATTTGTCAGCGAGTGTGTAACCCGCCTCTACCATCCGTTATGTTGGCCAATGTACAATCACTGGAGAATAAACTGGATGAGCTCCATTCAAGACTATCCTACCAATGGGACATTAAAAACTGTAATATCTTACAGTACTCTTCCTCTCAGTACCACTAACCCCACCAGCAACAGAGCGTGCAGCATCACTATGAGGCCTACACCTCCCATGATGCATCAGGGCTACGGACCTCTCTAATGCTAGTGCCCAACAGCCGCGGAGGACCAGACCACCACCAAGTCTAGGTCCAAGAGGCTCCTTAACAGCTTCTACCCCCAAGCCATAACACTGCTGAACAATTAATCAAATGGCCACCCAGACTATTTACATTGACACCCCCCCACCCCCCACCCCTTTTGTTTCTAAACTGCTGCTTCTCGCTGTTTATTATCTATGCATAGTCACTTTACCCCTACCTACATGTATAAATTACCTCAACTAACCTGTACCCCCGCATATTGACTCGTTACCAGTACCCCCTGTATATAGCCTCTTTATTGTTATTTTATTGTGTTACTTTAAAAAAAAAATAATACTTTAGTTTATTTAGTAAATATTTTCTTAACTCTATTTCTTGAAATGCATTGTTGGTTAAGGGCTTGTAAGTAAGGTCTATCTATACCTGTTGTATTCGGCGCATGTGACAAATACAATTTGATTTGATTTGTATGTGCGTGTGTGTGTTCAGTTTCTAATGTGTGTGTGTGTGTGTTGGAGAGCCTAATGTGTGTTCTTCTTTTTCCCCAGGTTCCCGCTGCCATCCAGGAGGCTAGCTCTCAGAGGGAAATGATTCCGCATGAAGTTGACGGACGGCTCTCTTCCTCTCTCCACGGAAACGGCAGGTGTGACTCTCGCTGCTCCCACGGCAACAGCAGGTGTGCCCCTCTCTGCTTCTCGCTGAGCCAGAGCCAGGCGCCCGACAGACGCTGAGCTACAGGACAGGACAGACCCCCTCCGTCCCTCTCTACTCCCTCCACTAACTTACCCCCTACTCCCTCTAACTTACCCCCTCCAACCTTCCAGTCCTCTGACCCCAGCCACCCACACAACCAGCAGGAGGGCCTATTCTGTCAACGAGGAAAAGCCAAGAGACAGAGAGAGAGTGAGGGAGACAGCCAAAGACAGGAGTGAAATAGAGAGTGAACGAGGGAAAGACCGAGATAGGAACAGAAAGAGAATTCTAAAGTCACAGTGTGAGAGAGACAAGCCAAGGCTAGTGTATGTCACAGGAAGTTGAGAGAGAAAAGATAACAGTATGAAGTCCAACCAGGAGCGCAGCAACGAGTGTCTGCCCCCCAAGAAGAGAGATTTCCCAGCCAGCACTGTGGACGAGAGGCCTCTGGTGATGGCGCCTGCCAGTGAGAGCCAGCGCGGAGAGAACCTGGCATGGCTGGCCAGCGTAGCCAGCGGGCACAACAGCGGGCACGATAGAGACAGTGGCGGAGGTGGCCTCGATGGCAGTAGAGGTGGGCAGCGTATCAGCACTCCCATTGAGTCTGACGGGCCACAGTACAAACCGCTATGCTCCACCATCACCACGCACACAGACTTCCTGGTCCCTTCCTCTATCTGTTCCATCTCCTCCTCCTCCTCTTCATCACATCAGTCCAGAGTGGTGACCACATCCCTCCCTGCCATGTACACCTCTGCTTTGTCCCAACCAGGGGGGACGATCCAGTACACCCAGCTGCCCCCCAACCTCCAGTTCATCAGTTCCCCTTACACAGGCCCCTACGCTGGCTACATCTCCTCCCAGCTCCTCTCTCCCCCTCCACCCACCTCCACATCCCAACGCTCCCACCCTGACCCTGACCCCTACCCCAACACCACCATCACCTCCCAGTCCCAGATCTCTGGTTCCTCTCTGAGCGTGGCCCCCCAGACTGCTCCCTCGCCCCACGGTGGGACACACCACCTGCCCCTCCACCTGCACTCCCATCCCCACCACACCCTGGCCCTCAGCGGGGGCTCCCAGGTGCTGGTCCAGTACACAGGCCCCGGCCCTGAGGGGCCCCTGACTAAGAGAGAGGAGGGCCGGCCCAGGGAGTTGCACAATGGAGATCAGAGGGGCCGCTATGAGAGAAAGGAAAGCAAAGGAACCCCCTCCTCTTCTTCCTCCTCTTCCTCTCAGTACCACCAACTCCACCAGCAGCAGAGCGCACAGCATCACTATGAGGCCTACACCTCCCATGATGCATCAGGGCTAAGGACCTCTCTAATGCTAGTGCCCAACAGCCGCGGAGGACCAGACAACCACAGCCCCGACAAACTACCGCCATCCGCCGCCTCGCACACAGAGAAAGGCAGCCTCCTCCTGGGTAAACCTGTGTCCTGCACCCCCTCCTCCTCCTCCTCCACCTCCTCCATGTTCACCTTCCCCCCTCCGCTCAGTGTGGAGAGTCTGAAGGCGGCCGTCAGCTCCCTGTCCCCTCACACCCACACAGTCATCCAGACCACACACAGCGCCAGCGATGCTTCGCCCCTCTCCCTGGGCCAACTCTCCACCAACACCAACTTCTACCAGGCTGGCCCCGGCGGGCAGCCCATCATCGGCTACCTGGCTGGGAGTGCAGGAGGGCAGCGGTACCACACCAGTCTGCCCCAGCACCTGCTCATCCCAGGGGCCCCAGGGTCTCAACCTATCATCATCCCCGTCAGTGGGGCCGGGGTCACCAGCCTGGAGGCTGGCCATGCTGCCCACATAGCCACTACAACCCAACCACAGTCCTTCCCCACCACGCTACCCCACACTTACGTCACCAACACTACCAACCCTAACCCCCACCCTAAAGATGAGCATCTATTCGAGGTCCCGGCACCCTATCCCCCTCTCTCCCACCCTGCCGGGGTTGGAGGTACTGTGGTCCAGGCCCAGCTACACCTCCCCGTGGTCCCAGCTCCCACGGCCCCCTCCTCAGCCCCCTCCTCAGCCCCGTCGCTGCCTTCCTATTTCATCAAGGGCTCTATCATCCAGCTGGCGGACGGGGAGCTGAAGCGCGTGGAGGACCTGAAGAGTGAGGACTTCATCCAGAGCGCTGAGATCAGCAGCGAGCTGAAGATAGACTCGTCCACCGTGGAACGCATCGACGGCAGCCACACGTCCAACTTCGCCATCGTACAGTTCTCCGTGGGCGAGCATCGCGCTCAGGTAGGAGAACACGTACTTATGAAGGCAAAACATTGTCCAAACACTAAGCATGCTCAACAATAGTAACATTGATAACATTGATAATCACAGGTAAGGGGCAGACAGGGTCCTTAATGTCCATGCTTAGAATGACATGAAATGTTACATCAAGAACACTTGGCAATCATAGTATTTACATCACATTTACTCCATAGACTATTATGGTGTTCTATAGTCAGTTTCCCTCTTGTTTGCCACCTATGAGGATCCTACATGCTTCATAGCCTCTGCTGGGAAAACTTCTCACAGTTCTCAGAACACTTCTAAAACCATCTCCTCTCTCTACTGTCTATTACATAGGACACCTATTTCCATCCATATATCCATGTTACACGCAACAACAAAGCTTGCTCAAACCACATAAGACTTTTCCCACACACCTTCTCAGTGTGTGAAGATGATGATGAATCATGACATGTGTAGGAGGTTCAAAGGAGTTTAAAGATGAAGGACTAGAATGTGAGCTACTCAGCTAGCTGTATATATGACCACGTGGGATTGTCATGGATCTGTTTTTTCAAATGTTCTGGTATTCCAGTTTCTCTCGCCCATTATCTCTCTCTCTTTCTCTCTCTCTCGCTCTCTCTCTCTCTATATTTTTGTTCTTTTATTCTTTCTTTCTCTCTCAATTTCTTTCTCGCTCCCCCCCGTTTCTCTTTCTCCCTCTCTCTCTCTCTCTCTCTCTCTCTCTCTCTCTCTCTCTCTCTCTCTCTCTCTCTCTCTCTCTCTCTCTCTCTCTCTCTCTCTCTCTCTCTCTCTCTCTCTCTCTCTCTCTCTCTCTCTCTCTCTCTCTCTCTCTCTCTCTCTCTCTCTCTCTCTCTCGGGGTCTGTTAAAATCTCATCATCTTTTTCATGTCTGTTCTCCGGTTCAGCCAACCCCTCAAACCAGCTTCTGTCTATCTCCCCCCATTCTCTGTCTCTGAAACATGGTCAGCCTCAGAGCATTACTGTATCAAAGACTTTCATTCTTATCTCTTTTCTCTCTTCTCGTCTTTTGTGCTTTTCAGATTTTTTCTTTTGAGGTAGTTTCTTCTCTGAGTTCATGTATATGATGTCTGATATTTAACTTGTTTTTCTCCTGTCTGTTCTCTCTCTCCTTCAGGTGAGTGTGGAGGTGCTGCTGGAGTATCCCTTCTTCGTATTCGGCCAGGGCTGGTCGTCGTGCTGCCCGGACCGGACCACTCAGCTGTTAGAACTACCCTGCACCAAGCTCTCAGTAGGGGACGTCTGCATCTCCCTCACCCTGAAGAACCTGAGGAACGGCTCCCTGAAGAAGACGCAGCAGACCCAGAACCAGGCTATTGAGATCACTACCAGCTGCAATATGGGCTCCATCCACGGCCCCCTCAAATCCTCCAGGTCAGCCAGACACGGGGAGCAAGAGAACGGGGTGGGCCAGAGGGGCTCCAGGAGTGGATGTGGGAGAGTGGTGGTTGGAGCAGGTGGAGGTGTTCAGATCGCCTCAGAGAATGGGGAACTGAGGTTCGGCGCCGGGGGAGAGGCCAACTCGAAAGGAGGCCAGCCTAGAGATTCAGAATCCAGTGGTGGTGCCGCCAAGCCGGTGAGCCGCAAGAGGAGATGGTCGGCCCCCGAGGGCCGTAAGGTGGAGAGGAGCGAGAAGGAGCCCCCGTTGACTCTGCCCAAACCTTCCTTTATCACTCAGGAGGTAAAGATCAGCATCGAAGGCAGGTCAAATATAGGCAAGTAGTGAAGGCAGGAGATTAAAACAAGACTGTTAATTCAAATATGGGATTGGATGGAGATTCAAAAAAGAAAGAGAAAGAAAGAAAGCCCACATAAAATCTTTATTTTAGATTTTTTCCTTGTTTTTATTTTCTACCCGGATTTCTGTACTGTAGGCAAAATTTTACCCAGTACTTACATGTTATCACCTTACATTAAGTTAAGTTGGTAATAACATTGTAATAGATGCGTTCGGTATTACGTAAACAAGCAACCGGTGCAATTGTTTTTTTGTTTTTTTCACAAATCTCTGGGCGAGGGGTTTTGTGAAGTTTTGTAGGTGTTTTATTGGTGGTTTTGTGGCACACAAGAGCACTGCGTGATACCTCTCTGGTCATGTGATGGCTGCAGGTGGACAAATACATAAAATGAATAAAACATGTAGCTTAAAACATTAGCTTTCCAATAGCGGCTAGGGGCATGACTAAACGGGTGTAATGTAGACCCGTGAGTGATGTCACTTCCTTTGTGATGTCACTTCCTGATACAGGCACTACTGACGAGAGTGTTCAGGAAGTCTGGACTTAATCACTCTCGACGCCACCCAGTTGCCATGGTGGCAGACTGAGTTGATATGATGTCATTTATCCCAAGTGACTCAAGACGTCTTTAGATAAGACAGTTCAAAAAGCGTCTGTAGCCATTTTAAACCCTCATGACTACACATCTAATCCTAAACAAGGGGTCACCGGAAGCCTCGACACTCATCCATCTAGACCACTTAGCTAGGTGATGTCATCCGGCAGGCCAGTCCAGCCAGGTGAGGTCATCGAGCGGCGCCAGTCCAGCCAGGTGAGGTCATCGAGCGGCGCCAGTGTGCCTCTAGAAAGAGGAAACTCTTCCTTCCTTTGTTATGTTTTGCTGACACTGATGTCTTTATGTTATTATTTTTGTTTTTGAAACATTTTTATTTTAACTTTTTTATTTAGTTTTTCTTGTCAATTTTGACCTTTCATCCTATCTTGCCCAGTGAGTTGATAATGATATATTTGATGATTGTCTAGAACTTTGAGATCAGGGGTCACATGTATGTACGTATAGTTTCAACCAAGGTGGTTAAGTTAAATGTCTATGTTATTCCTTTATACCCTAACAATGCATACATTTGCAATCACACTGGGTTGAAATGAACTATGAAAATAGGAAGATGATTATACTCCATCCTTTTACTTGGTGCAACCTTTTTATTTGTATTCTTATGGAGAGAGAGGCAGAAAGAAAGAGGTTTTGTTACAAATGGCACCCTATTTCAATATAGTGCACTACTTTTGACCAAGGCCCTATCTCTATGAGCCCGGGTCAAAAGTAGTGCACTATGTAGGGAATAGGTTGCCATTTGGGACTCTGTCAGAAAGTCAGTGTTGAGTCTTTAGAGAGGAGAGGGACAGGATGTTGTGTTGAAGCACTTTCATTTGCACACCTGTCACACTCACCAACTGATGATAACACAACTATTATTATTATTATTATTATTATTGATCTCTTCATTAACACAGTACTGTATGTTTTTGTTATTTTGACTTAAGGAAGAAGTAGAACTCTGTGGCAGCAGCACTTTTGAACGATGAAGGGGGTCATGATGGTGTCTTGGTGTCTTGGGGTCACATTACCTTTGAAAGGGATGAATGTGACATGTGATGGAGTGAGTGCCAGTTAGGAGAGGGAGGGAAAGAGAGAAGAGGAATATAGAAGAAGGTATAATATCAGAGAGTGCTTTTTGTTGAGGCACTTTACTCAAATCAAAACATGCTTTTCAAAATATGCGTGTGGTCAAAAAATGTACTTTTCGACACGTAACTGCCTTGTCAAGGAAATCCAGAAATCCAGAAGAAGAATGGTAAAGAATGGGAATAACTGTGGGAATGTCCAGGTATGTTGTGGACGAGATTGAGAGACAGTTATAGACGCTCTGGCCACAGAATATCTGAAGGGCGTCATATACATAATGTACGTATGCAAGTGTGCATGAATGCAGGTATGTGTTAGTGCACACACACTCACAAGAGCACACACACGGACACACACACGGAATACAGTACCCACACAGACAGGCACTCTCCTAAAGGAGAGGATTGTATGTATTTCATACTTGTTGATATACGTTTAGTATGTATACAAATACTTTTGTGGCATAGATATTTCCACTTGATGATATAGAGAAGCCAAGAGATTTGAGTAGCAGACGAAGATGATAGTTAGTCTCAGTGCTCTGTGCAGTGTGTGTTTGTTGGTGTGTGTGTGTGTGTACGTGTGTTTGGATATGTGTATAGAAATATCATATAACTTAATATGATATATCCAATGTAAAATGTCCAGTGTTTCTGTTTTTGGAGTTCTACTTAAGAGAAACTTGCAATTTGCACATCTGGAGAGGTAGTCAGTTGGGTGACATTACTTTTTGACTGTGTTCAAAATATACTTTTCTCTATATAGTGCACTGGCCAAAAGTAGTGCACTATATAGGGAATAGGATGCCATTTCAGACACAACTATGTTTTCAGCTAGGTTGCACACACACACAGAACTGAAACCCCATTTTACTGAATTGTAGCAGTTATTTAACAAGTGTGATCCATGCTGATTGCTCTCTGCTCCTCATTGGACCACACCTGTGGCATGTCCAAGTCCCGCCCACTTGTTGCGTGTTTGGTTGAGAGACATTGTGGAGATGGGGGCGGGGCCACCAGCAGGTACACCTGTTGAGCTCTCTGATTGGCCGCGATTTTCAGGTGTGTTTAGGTGGTAGAAGATGTGGCAGAGAACTAGAAGTATGTAGAAGTTGCTTCTAACTACTGCTCTAGGTTCAAATGTTTAGTTCATCCGGCTAATGGTTAGTGTTAGGAGTGGGTGCAGGCCAGAGGAGGCTGGTGGGATGAGCTATAGGAGGACGGGTTCAATGTAATTGCTGGAATATTGGAACGGAGTCAAACATGTGGTTTCCATATGTTTGATACTGTTCCATATATTTCATTCCATCCATTCCAATGAGCCCGTCCTCCTATATCTCCTCCCACCAGCCTCCTCTGGTGTAGGCTAATCTGATCCTAGATCTGTGGTTAAGAACAACTCCTACGTGGACTGTGATGAAATAGGAGGATGGATGCGGGTGGTCGGCGTAGTGATGGACGGATGGATGTGTGACTTGGATGGATGGATGGATAAAGACAGATGGGTGATGGTGAGTGAGTATACACCCCCGTATAGATTTGAAAATGCTTTATTTTTTATAATAAAACAGGGTTTCTCAGATCAACACCACGGCAGTGCATCTTCATTTGTTCTTTTATAACATTGTTTTATTATGTCTTCTAAAGGTAGTTTATGAAAATGTGTGTGTGTGTGTGTGTGTGTGTGTGTGTGTGTGTGTGTGTGTGTGTGTGTGTGTGTGTGTGTGTGTGTGTGTGTGTGTGTGTGTGTGTGTGTGTGTGTGTGTGTGTGTGTAAGGGCATGATGGGTATATTAATGACTGTTCCTTCTAGAGCTTCACCAAACTGGGTAAAATAGCAGGTATTTTAACCATTAGATACAGATGCCGTATCTTAATTTGATCATCTTGTTGTTGCAGGAGTATCCCTGCACAGCAAGAAATTCTAACTTGTAGTGTATTCAAGGTTTAAAAATGCTTCTTACGTTTGTAATTTCCACTTTCAAATTTCAGACTTGATTTGCCCCGATGAAACATTTATCAACCCCTATAAAACAATCTATTAATTATAATCTACATAAAAATTATCATTTGCTGCAGGATGTTGCTGCAGGATTATTTTCCTGCTCTGTGAAACTGGCTCAATTTAAGATACGGAATCTGTATATGGTTTTGCATTCATACACATTGAACCATAATGAGACCCTGGTTGAGTTAAGTATTGTTCTGACTGACTTACCCCTCCTAAACTCTCATTATGGGAAAATACAGCAAAACAATGACACACACACCATTCACCAATCAAACCCTTTCAGGTAATGTTTTCTAGTGCAAATGCATAGCATCATGGCAGTTGTGTGTGGGCTGCTTTCCAATAGCAATAGTCAGACAACAAGCATACATTATAACCCATTAGAGTGCTCCTCCTCTCATACCTCCCTTGTATGGCCAGCCACAGATGGGGGGGTGAAGCTGTGTTTCTAGAGAGCGCACTAGTTAAAAGCCTTTCCTCTCATCTCTCTCTCTGGCTGGCTATAACATGTCAATCGTTCCTCCTAGAAGCTCTCTGCAATAAAAACCGTCTCCCTCATTGTTAGAACCAAAATAAAGAGCTGCTTCCACACACACACACACACACAAAAAAAACACACACACACACACACACACACACACACACACACACACACACACACACACACGCGCACACACACGCGCGCACACACACACACACACACACACACACACACACACACACACACACGCACACACACACGCACACACACACGCACACACACACGCACACACACACGCACACACACAGGCTCACACACAGGCTCACATACAGGCTCACATACAGGCTCACATACACCCTTCAAAGAATTCAATCAGCCGTTAACATACCAGCCTAGTCATTTCAGCAACTTTCAATTCCTATTAAGTTGTTGCAGTTGCACGGCCTGCCATTCAAAAAATTCAGGGAGATTTTCACATATGCAGTGACAGACTGTCCAGTAAGGACTACAGTACCCATGATGCTACACCCACTAGTGACCTCTAACCTCTGACTCCTAGTTCAGGAATCCATGGCCAGCCAGCCTCTGTCATACCCTCTCTAGAACCTCAGCAACCAGTTAGTTAGTTTACCCTCAGCAACCGCTAGCTACCTTCTATCAATGGCCTGGCCTTACATGTGCAACTGCCTTTTTCTTCCCCCTAGCACAGTTTCCTTCTGCTCTCTAGTTCCCACACACACACTCACTTTTTATTTTCTGTTAGAGACATATTAAGTAACAGTGTTCATGCTGCAGTGGGGATGCTTGCGTGTTGAGATGAGTGTTATGTGAACCCAGAGATTCACCACAGTTTGTTTTTCTTGTTTTAGGAGTAAACAAAATAAACACACACACGCACACGCACACACACACACACACACACATACAGGAATCCACATTCACCTGATCTGCAATGTCTGCTTAGGTCAGCTTTACAATCAAAGCAGTCAGGTTAGTTGGAGAGGTGAGAGGCGTAGTGGGCATGACAGGTAGGTAGTAGAGGACAGGACTCAAAGTAAGGGGAATGCAGTCAGGAGATTTAGCCTAATGTATAATACAATATAGTGGCTTGTTATAAGGTTGTATCCAAGTTGTACTAAAATTGTGTGAGGTTAAAATAAAGTAGTATTTAGATGGAGGGGACAGCAGAGCTTGTGGCAATTACACATTGTTATTTTAATTATATTTAGTGTTTTTTATTTCTAGTTCAGGTAGTCCCAGTTCTTATCTATCAGGATAATGATTCCCGTTGTCCTTGGAATCATACAGTATGTGCAATAGTTGTCTTTGTTTATACTTTTTTCTCTCCCATTGTTGTGCCAAGTGTATGTAGCATTGTCCCTGTCTGATGTTTGTTAACCATGTACTGTACGTGTCTTTGTCCGTACTCCTTTACTGTGCCCCTAAATTGTCTTCAATTTCATTTGCCTCACACTAGACAGATTTCTATAACTCAGGAAGGTTTAGTGCAGAGTGGGTGGATAAGAATGGAAATTGAGTGAGCATATTGCCTGTGTGTCAAGCTGGCAGCATACGCACGCCTACCGGTATGTAGAAGTATGTCTTTGACCTCAGTAAATGGAATGCTTTGTCAGTCACCGCTCCAGCTAGAAGTTCATTTACAGTCTGACTGTCAAGAAGCTAGATACACAAAACCATTCTCCATTCTGCAGTCCAGGAAAACTGTCAGTCAGAGAGTGATGTAAGATAGAGAAGAAGAAAAATAGTAATGAGTGATATCGAAAGACAGAGACATGCGCCTGGCTAGGGAGAGGTGTACTGTGCTTGTCCTTGGAGAGCCATTCTTGGGATGTTTGTGGTTTTGTGAGGGAGAGGTGAAGGACAGGTGACATGGTAGTACCATGATGTCAGTGGAAGAGGTATGTATGTAGTGTTGACATAGAGAGTCTCCCTGCCCTGGGGCTGTTGGCTTTCAGGTGGATTTACAATGTTTATCAGCCTCTGGTGAAGTAAGGGGACATTCCTGTTCCCTTAGAAAGACTTGTGCTCTGTGTTAGTACTCCTGGCCTCTGTCCAGTTTCTACTGTGTGTTGTTCATCTGCATCATGTCAATGGCTGTGTGAGAGTGTGGAGAGACATGTTTGCCTAAGGCTAGTTACATACAGGTATGTGGAAATATGTGTGTACACTTTTTTGTTTAAACTTGAGATAGGTTGTCCCCACCAGCCTTTCATAATGATGTTGTTTATTTTCTGTGTGCGTGTGTATATGTGCGTGTGTGTGTGCCTGCGTGTGCGTGTGTGTGGTGTTCTCTCCTATGGACTTTGAGATCACTAGCCCTAACCCTCAATAAGGTCCAGAGAGAAAAGACAGATGACAGAGTTATTATAACCTAATATATTAGTGGGGACCACTTTTGTAAAACCAACCAATAAAGATGCACATTTAAAGTAGCCGACTAACGGCGTAGACTTGATACTGTTTCAGCACTTTCTAAACCCAGAGGAACGGTCTAGTCTAAACCCTCATCTCAGACCAAGGCCTTTCCAGAGGTATAACATTCTATATATATATATATAGAGAGAGAGAGAGAGAGAGAGAGAGAGAGAGAGAGAGAGAGAGAGAGAGAGAGAGAGAGAGAGAGAGAGAGAGAGAGAGAGAGAGAGAGAGAGAGAGAGAGAGAGAGAGAGAGAGAGAGAGAGAGAGAGAGAGAGAGAGAGAGAGAGAGAGAGAGAGAGAGAGAGAGAGAGAGACTCTATTGGCTCCATCCCGCCTAGCGTCCGGCACGTTCTTGGGTCCAACGAGTTAAGACGCTAGGCGGGTTTCCTGGTTCCACATTATAACCAGGAAGTATTTTTCTCATGGACGCACCCTCTTTTTTTGTGTTTGGTCCTATTGTATAAAATACTTTTGCTTTCTTTATTTACCTACCTTTTCGGAATAGGACCTTTTCCTTGTCTTAGTCTCCTTTGTAGCACTCGACTCTGTCAGGAGACGTGATTGGACGTCTGTTTGGGGAATGTTTCATGTGACTTTGTGACAAGCCTCCTCATTGGAGGAGCACACACAGCTGACCTTGTTGTCTTTTTTTTATTTGCTTAATTACTTCTTGCACAAATGACAAATATAATGAATGTTGGTGTGAGCTTCAGCGTTTTGAAAAGAAAAGGCATGTGTTGTTGTTTTTATTGTTTATTGCCATGTTGTTGTTTTATTTTTGTTTATTTTTTGGCAAAAAAAAAGAGAATGGTTTTGGCACCATTTTGTGTTTAAACTGAACAGAATTCAATCAGGATTCCTTTGTTGAAACTTGACTGTTGTTTGACGTCTTGTCAATAAATGTCCGTACCGCTGGATAACCAACTCAGGCATAGAAAACTTCAATACGCCCATTAACCAAAATGGTTAAGTCGCCATCGTCATGCCCCCCCCCCCCCCGATTTAATGTTGGTGGGCTGTTCGATATGGGTTATTACTATAATTAGTTATTATATTTATATAATAAATATATAAATATAATTTATTATATAGATTATTATGATTAGGATTCTTATTGTACTGTTATATGCTGGAGATGGCTATGTGCTCTTAGTGTGGACGTTTAGTGAGGAGGCATCGGTTGTCCTGGTCCTGCAGTGAAGGCCCATCATTCAGCACATCTATCTTTATCCCACTCTATCTATAACGACCAGCTGACAGACACTCACTTACTCAGAGATACGGCCTGTTCTGTGCTCTCTGACTTCCCACCTTTGACCCCTACACACTCTGAAGCCCAGAAAAGGGTCTTCTGTCAGCTGGGGTCCAGTAAATGTTGTCTACTGGTCAGAACACACAGCCTTGTGGCTAAAGACATGTCTGGGAGTTGGACTCTCTCCGTCGACCTTTGGTTTGGCTGCTGGTCAAACTGGACATATGTGGAGACGTAAGCGGAGAGTGGTATCCGCATTACAGGCTGCAAGTCACACAGAGAGCTGAGACACAACACAAGGACTGGCAAGGCAGGCAAAGACAAACTTGGACATGATGAGAGACGGAGCCAATCAGAACCAACCAACAACCAACTCATGTTATATAGATGATGTACTCCATCACCACCAACCCATGTCTGTCACAGACCTCTATAGCAATCCAAACTGTCAGTGTATGTATTTGAGATCTGTAAGAACACACCTCTTAAGAAAAGAAGAAAAGAAGACTTGAAATATCTTAAAGAAATGGGCAAATAAATGTCCTATGATTTTTTTAAATGCTGCCAATGAATGCTCTACAAGATATTGTACTTCTGTAATATAATATTTCACACAAAAATACAAAGCCCCTACTTCCCCACTCCTCAACCTAACTGACAATGTTTGATAAAAGGGGCTAAAATAAAAACAAAGAGGTGAGTTTGTATCGGTGAGTTCTGGAACGGTAGAAACAGGAGCTCCCCCTAGTGTCTGCCCAGTGACATGACACCACACTACTCCCTACTACTCCCCTGTTGGACAGTGTCAACTCTTAACTGGTGTTGAGGGGGAGAGAAAACAATGGGTGTTCATTACAACTTGTTATGCACGCATTTCCAACCTCCTGGTTCTTTTTGCTGTTGTTGTTGTTTTTCATGTGTATTTTCCCCCAGTTCATTTTGTTGATCGAATCAAAACAGGTAAACAGATTGTATTGTACGAGGATACAGGAAGAAGGCCGGCAGATAGCGACATTGAGTCATTTTCATCTTACTGTCCAAACGCATTGTATGCAGCCGACAATACATTAGTATCCCTCGTGGACTGGTTCGTACCTAAAACATTCTCCATTCAGGCTGCAGAGGCTTCGGTTTCCTCTTTAACTTTATTAGGTGGAAGGGGGAAATATGCGAACCATTTTACACCACTAGAGTGACTAAACACTAGTCCCGGATGTTGTGTATCACGTTCAGCCAATCAGGTTGCAGGAAGCAGTCCCCCCCCCCTAACATTACGCAGCACTTTATCGCATTAGTGGAAACCAACGCTGTTCTCAGGGCGGGTCTGCCGGTTTTGACTAGCAGAAGTGACTTTTCGTAGCAGGTTACGAGAACATATGTAGCAGGTTAGGAGAATTAACGTGGCAGGTTAGGATAATTAAGTTAAGGTTAGGAAAAGGGTTAGGGTTAGCTAAAATGGAAAAATTGTCCCTGACTCGACTCAAACACATCTAGCTACAACCAGGTCTGCCCTGAGAACAGTCTTGGTTTCCACTAATGCAATGCTGCTAATGCAGCACCCTGTTTTGATAGTTTCAACTTGATTGGCTGAACACGACACAACATCCAGGATTAGCATTTAGCCACTCAAGCATTGTGGTTGAAAATGGTATGTATATTTACCCCCTTTTTCCCGCCATTAAATAAAGTTAAAGAGGATACCGAAGCCTCTGCAGCCTGAATTGAGAATGTTTCAAGTACGAACCGGTCAACGAGGGATAGTAATTTATTGCCGGCTGTATACAATGCGTTTGGACGGTAAGATGAAACTGACTCAATGTCTCCATCTGCTGGCCTTTGGGCTAGGAAGAAGCCACAGAGGTCATTCCAATGGAAGGAGTGGTCTAATGTATGTTAAGACATTGCAGTAGTAGCTAGGCTTTGTTCCCATGTCAATACTAGCATACCACTAAGGATACATGCCCAATACTTTGCTTCATTCTAAATAGTGTGCTAATGGGGATGTTGGACAGAGCTCTAGTCCCAGGGCCTAGTATACAGGTGTTGAGGATGTTGGACAAAGCTCTAGTCCCAGGGCCTAGTATACAGGTGTTGAGGATGTTGGACAGAGCTCTAGTCCCAGGGCCTAGTATACAGGTGTTGAGGATGTTGGACAGAGCTCTAGTCCCAGGGCCTAGTATACAGGTGTTGAGGATGTTGTCGTAATGAGATTAATTCCTCCATTGGGGAGGACGTGGAGTATATTTTTATGTTTCTTCTCACTTGATACTGGGCAGAAAAAGGCATAGATGAAGAAACTAGATTGGCCACAGTGTGATAATAATGGTTGGACCTACAGTACCAGTCAAAAGTTAGGACACACCTACTCATTGAAGGGTTTTACTTTATGTTTACTATTTTCTATGCCAAGAGTGTGCAAAGCTGTCATCAAGACAAAGGGTGGCTATATTTTGATTTGTTTAGCACTTTTTTGGTTACTACATGATTCCATATGTGTTATTTCATAGTTTTCATGTCTTAACTATTATTCTACAATGTAGAATCTAGTATAAATAAAGAAAAACCCTTGAATGAGTAGGTGTGTCCAAACTTTTCACTGGTACTGTATATGTGAACTATATGTTCATATTGCATATTGGAAGAGTCAGACAAGATGACTAGGGGTTTGAGTTTTCCCTGACCATGTGACTTTGAAAAGGAAAAACTCTGGTCAGATCACATATTCATGAGAAACTCAGGGCCCCAAAGATAATATGTTTAAATCAAGGTATTTTTTTGAGAATATTGTAAATTGTATATGGAATATTGCAGGAGCCATGTTAGAAAGTGACAATGTGAAAGTATGTTGAGCCAAATCTAGGTATTGTATGTCCATGATGTGGACACGGAAGATTCTGGCCTGTATCAAGTGGAGGTCTTTGGAGAGGGGAAAATGGTTTGTACCTTACTCAGTAAAATATGAAACCACACAAAGTGCGTACAGGCTTTAGATAGTTAGGAGCTGGTATCGGGGAAAAGAGAAAACCTTTCTTCTTTTGTTTTGTTATCATATGAGTGCATACTCTGTAATTTGTGTAAAATATTGTACTTGCACTAGCTTTTTATATATAAAAAAAATTACTAATTTAAAAAAGGTTACAATTGAAATTCTATTTTCTAATTGTGGTGTGTCTATTTGTAGGATACACTCAAGTCTCAAGTTTCTTGGATTTTATGGTTATTTTCTTTGATGGTGCTTGCAGGTTTTCTAGTTAGAATTAATTTCATTATTATTACGAATAATAAAACAATATTTGTGAACAAATTTGTTAAAAAATAAAATGTCTGTATACCAGTTCCAGTGTATTGTTTCAGTATACACAAACTAATAAAATAACAGTGCCAATGCAAGTTCCGGCCTTTTGATTACAGTTAGCATTTAGCTGGTTTGCTAGCCAAAACTAATTCTGTGGCACTCGTTTCCAGATGCATACTTCAGTAACTATGAGAGGAATCTACAGTACAGTAGACAACACATCTGTGGCTTGTTTTATCTGCAGAGGTTCTGTGGAAATAGTGCTCTACTGCCAGCAAACATGTAATTACCATTATCCTCTACATCCAACAAACATGTAATTACCATTATCCTCTACATCCAACAAACATGTAATTACCATTATCCTCTACATCCAACAAACATGTAATTACCATTATCCTCTACATCCAACAAACATGTAATTACCATTATCCTCTACATCCAACAAACATGTAATTACCATTATCCTCTACATCCAACAAACATGTAATTACCATTATCCTCTACATCCAACAAACATGTAATTACCATTATCCTCTACATCCAACAAACATGTAATTACCATTATCCTCTACATCCAACAAACATGTAATTACCATTATCCTCTACATCCAACAAACATGTAATTACCATTATCCTCTACATCCAACAAACATGTAATTACCATTATCCTCTACATCCAACAAACATGTAATTACCATTATCCTCTACATCCAACAAACATGTAATTACCATTATCCTCTACATCCAACAAACATGTAATTACCATTATCCTCTACATCCAACAAACATGTAATTACCATTATCCTCTACATCCAACAAACATGTAATTACCATTATCCTCTACATCCAACAAACATGTAATTACCATTATCCTCTACATCCAACAAACATGTAATTACCATTATCCTCTACATCCAACAAACACGTAGCTAGATGTTTCTCATCAAAGGGGGGCCTTCCATTTCACATTCAAACTATGTAACCTTGGCTGACTCATTGTAATTCTACCAACACACACACCCATGCGCCAGGCACACACATGCGCACACAAACACACACACACTTACCCGACACAGGCACACATACACACACACACATATCCACCCGTCACACACATACACACAGGCAAATATCTACACATCTACTCACTGCATGTTCTCTGTGCGTGTACAGATATGTTCTTCCAGAGAGTCATAGGTACACGGTGTACTGTAAAGTAGCTCGTTAATGGGCTGTGGGTGTAAGCAGACAGACAGACAGACAGACAGACGTGGCTGTCTGGAGTATCATGATGCATTAGACCTGGGCTCATTCATTTGAGTATGTGTCAGTGTAGAGGACTGCACTGAAAACAGATCAGGGCTGTTACTATGTCTGCTGACTACAACCAGGCCAGACTCGCCATTCATGGCTGGCTGTGTTCCACTATAGCCACTAGCATAGACTACTACTTAGAATGTAGCAACGTATTGGGCTTGCATTGTAAGTAGTGTGTTCGTATGGATACATATCGAGACCCTGTGCACGTGTACATGCTTGCAATTGAACTGAGTCTGAATCTATCACAAACAACATTCTTCTGTGGCTATTATCCTTAATATGAAAAATAAAGACATTGACTACTGCACATATCAATGCTTATTACCTGTATGCAGTGTTCCACAGTTTCAACAGCTGAACAAACACAACAGATCTTAATCCAGATATGTTCACATTTACTCACGACAAAGGCCTCTCAAATCCTTTTTGGGAACTCCATTACGATTACAGCAGGAAGGCTACAGTATGTTTGTTTTACAGTAATGTTTAATCCTTGAACGTTCCAGTACAGTAATACAGCGATGTAGTAAGTTAACCCAACAGCAGTGTAATACAGCGATGTAGTAAGTTAACCCAACAGCAGTGTAATACAGCGATGTAGTAAGTTAACCCAACAGCAGTGTAATACAGCGATGTAGTAAGTTAACCCAACGGCAGTGTAATACAGCGATGTAGTAAGTTAACCCAACAGCAGTGTAATACAGCGATGTAGTAAGTTAACCCAACGGCAGTGTAATACAGCGATGTAGTAAGTTAACCCAACGGCAGTGTAATACAGCGATGTAGTAAGTTAACCCAACGGCAGTGTAATACAGCGATGTAGTAAGTTAACCCAACAGCAGTGTAATACAGCGATGTAGTAAGTTAACCCAACAGCAGTGTAATACAGCGATGTAGTAAGTTAACCCAACAGCAGTGTAATACAGCGATGTAGTAAGTTAACCCAACAGCAGTGTAGTACAGTGATGTAGTAAGTTAACCCAACAGCAGTGTAATACAGCGATGTAGTAAGTTAACCCAACAGCAGTGTAGTACAGCGATGTAGTAAGTTAACCCAACAGCAGTGTAATACAGCGATGTAGTAAGTTAACCCAACAGCAGTGTAGTACAGCGATGTAGTAAGTTAACCCAACGGCAGTGTAATACAGCGATGTAGTAAGTTAACCCAACAGCAGTGTAATACAGCGATGTAGTAAGTTAACCCAACAGCAGTGTAATACAGCGATGTAGTAAGTTAACCCAACAGCAGTGTAATACAGCGATGTAGTAAGTTAACCCAACAGCAGTGTAGTACAGTGATGTAGTAAGTTAACCCAACAGCAGTGTAATACAGCGATGTAGTAAGTTAACCCAACAGCAGTGTAGTACAGTGATGTAGTAAGTTAACCCAACAGCAGTGTAATACAGCGATGTAGTAAGTTAACCCAACAGCAGTGTAGTACAGCGATGTAGTAAGTTAACCCAACAGCAGTGTAGTACAGTGATGTAGTAAGTTAACCCAACAGCAGTGTAATACAGCGATGTAGTAAGTTAACCCAACAGCAGTGTAGTACAGCGATGTAGTAAGTTAACCCAACAGCAGTGTAGTACAGTGATGTAGTAAGTTAACCCAACAGCAGTGTAATACAGCGATGTAGTAAGTTAACCCAACAGCAGTGTAGTACAGCGATGTAGTAAGTTAACCCAACAGCAGTGTAGTACAGTGATGTAGTAAGTTAACCCAACAGCAGTGTAATACAGCGATGTAGTAAGTTAACCCAACAGCAGTGTAGTACAGCGATGTAGTAAGTTAACCCAACAGCAGTGTAGTACAGTGATGTAGTAAGTTAACCCAACAGCAGTGTAGTACAGCGATGTAGTAAGTTAACCCAACAGCAGTGTAGTACAGCGATGTAGTAAGTTAACCCAACAGCAGTGTAGTACAGTGATGTAGTAAGTTAACCCAACAGCAGTGTAGTACAGCGATGTAGTAAGTTAACCCAACAGCAGTGTAATACAGCGATGTAGTAAGTTAACCCAACAGCAGTGTAGTACAGCGATGTAGTAAGTTAACCCAACAGCAGTGTAGTACAGCGATGTAGTAAGTTAACCCAACAGCAGTGTAGTACAGCGATGTAGTAAGTTAACCCAACAGCAGTGTAGTACAGCGAGTGAGTCCACAGCCCCGCAGTTAGTTAACCCAGCATTCCTGACATTCCACTGCCCTGATGGTGCTTCCCTTCTCTTCCCGCCACACCCAGAGCACTTTCACAGTCACACAGAAAGCAGAGAAAAGCAGACACTACCACACCGTATTAACCCTCTCACTGTGCTGAAGCCTGATCTTATTTAGTCAGACACATTAAGAGCTACTATAAAGTACAACACATCCTAACATTACATTCAGCAATGGCTTCATAAAGTTAAAGGCCAAGTGCCATCAAAAAAACGTGCGTTTCCTGTGTTTTATATTTTTTTCCACACTATGAGATAGGAATAATACTGTGAAATTGTGACAATTATGATAATGCCCTTTTGGTGTAAGAGCTGCTTGAAAAGACCACCTGTTTTGGTGGCATAGAGTTTTGGCCTGCCTATCACCAGGCAGTAAATTACTTAATAGACCGATAAGAAAGAGAGTTACAAACCTGTCTGCCAATAACAGCTAGTTTTCAGTTTTCACCTCCCTACTCAGACCACTCCCAGACAAGTCCTAGCAAAAAAAATGTATGCTAAGAAGCTATTTTGTTTCTTTTTGACCACTTTAATTGAAAACAATCACAGTGAGGAACTTCATTGTTACCCAGAAATGATTTGATATTGAGATAAAAACGGCTGCATTGCACCTTTAATATTATCAGTCTAGAGAGGGAATCGTCATGTAAAGCACTCAAAGCCAGCATGCAGTTATTGCAATATCTAAGTAATATCCACTGAGTATGGACAGAGTAGTAAGGTTTCAAGCAACCCTAACAGGCTCTTGCATATTTTATTTCTGCAGAGCAGACTGAATGTTTTAAATCATGTTCTGATAATATTACTCACAATTTTACATAATAACCAAATATGCAGAGCATGTTACAACAGAGGTCCAGAGAGAAACACATTTGTAGTGATGGCGGTAGGTGTGCGTGTTTTCCTGTTCGTGTGTGATTAGTGGAACATGGTGCTGGCCTGCTGTGTGACTCTGATAAAGGTGGTTCTGCGACTGAGCTCCTTCAGTTTGGCAGCTCCTACGTAGGTACAGGTGGAGCGGAGGCCCCCTAGGATATCTCTGATGGTGTTCTCTACATCTCCTCTGTAAGGAACTTCCACCGTCCTACCCTCTGACGCCCTGCAGAGGGAGAGGAGAACATCAGCACCAACTCAGTATATCTGATAACGCTGAGACAATGTTCAAGCAACATCATGGTGATGTTACTGATCATGATTACAAATCATTTTTATTCAGAGGACACTTAAACTTTGCCTTTTACATCACATTGGTAGCAGCAGTTGGATTTTGAATAACAAAGGTGGGTAAAATAAATGTATTTCACTGGGTATTATACACAAAACAATGAAGATACCATGCAACTTCACATCAACAAGTTCAATCTTCTAAGTACTAATTCTCCATCTGCCCCATCACATTAACATTCAATAGATCATTTATCAGGCCCCCTCACAGTTACATCCAACAGGTCATTTAGCAGGCCCCCTCACAGTTACATCCAACAGGTCATTTATGGGCCCCTCACAGTTACTTTCAACAGGTCATTTAGCAGGCCCCCTCACAGTAACATTCAACAGGTCATTTAGGGGCCCACTCACATTAACATTGAATAGATCATTGAGCAGGCCCCCTCACAGTAACATTCAACAGGTCATTTAGCAGGCCCCCTCACAGTAACATTCAACAGGTCATTTAGCAGGCCCCCCTCACAGTTACATCCAACAGGTCATTTAGCAGGCCCCCTCACAGTTACATCCAACAGGTCATTTATCAGGCCCCCTCACAGTAACATTCAACAGGTCATTTAGCAGGCCCCCTCACAGTTACATCCAACAGGTCATTTAGCAGGCCCCCTCACAGTAACATTCAACAGGTCATTTAGCAGGCCCCCTCACAGTTACATCCAACAGGTCATTTAGCAGGCCCCCTCACAGTTACATACAACAGGTCATTTAGCAGGCCCCCCTCACAGTAACATCCAACAGGTCATTTAGCAGGCCCCCTCACAGTTACATCCAACAGGTCATTTAGCAGGCCCCCCTCACAGTAACATCCAACAGGTCATTTAGCAGGCCCCCTCACAGTTACATCCAACAGGTCATTTAGCAGACCCCTCACAGTTACATCCAACAGGTCATTTAGCAGGCCCCCTCACAGTAACATCCAACAGGTCATTTAGCAGGCCCCCTCACAGTTACATCCAACAGGTCATTTAGCAGGCCCCCCTCACAGTAACATCCAACAGGTCATTTAGCAGGCCCCCTCACAGTTACATCCAACAGGTCATTTAGCAGGCCCCCTCACAGTAATATTCAACGGGTCATTTAGCAGGCCCCCTCACAGTAACATTCAACAGGTCATTTAGCAGGCCCCCCTCACAGTAACATCCAACAGGTCATTTAGCAGGCCCCCTCACAGTTACATCCAACAGGTCATTTAGCAGGCCCCCTCACAGTTACATCCAACAGGTCATTTAGCAGGCCCCCTCACAGTTACATCCAACAGGTCATTTAGGGGCCCCTCACAGTTACATCCAACAGGTCATTTAGCAGGCCCCCTCACAGTAACATTCAACAGGTCATTTATCAGGCCCCCTCTAATTAACATTCAATAGATCATTTAGCAGGCCCCCTCACAGTAACATTCAACAGGTCATTTAGGGGCACCATCACATTAACATTCAATAGATCATTTATCAGGCCCCCTCACAGTTACATCCAACAGGTCATTTAGCAGGCCCCCTCACAGTTACATCCAACAGGTCATTTATGGGCACCTCACAGTAACATTCAACAGGTCATTTAGCAGGCCCCCTCACAGTAACATTCAACAGGTCATTTAGCAGGCCCCCCTCACAGTAACATCCAACAGGTCATTTAGCAGGCCCCCTCACAGTTACATCCAACAGGTCATTTAGCAGGCCCCCTCACAGTTACAGTGAGGGAAAAAAGTATTTGATCCCCTGCTGATTTTGTACGTTTGCCCACTGACAAAGAAATTATCAGTCTATAATTTTAATGGTAGGTTTATTTGAACAGTGAGAGACAGAATAACAACAAAAATATCCAGAAAAATGCATGTCAAAAATGTTATAAATTGATTTGCATTTTAATGGGGGAAATAAGTATTTGACCCCTTCTCAATCAAAAAGATTTCTGGCTCCCAGGTGTCTTTCATACAGGTAACGAACGGAGATTAGGAGCACACTCTTAAAGGGAGTGCTCCTAATCTCAGTTTCTTACCTATATAAAAGACACTTGTCCACAGAAGCAATCAATCAATCAGATTCCAAACTCTCCACCATGGCCAAGACCAAAGAGCTCTCCAAGGATGTCAGGGACAAGATTGTAGACCTACACAAGGCTGGAATGGGCTACAAGACCATCGCCAAGCAGCTTGGTGAGAAGGTGACAACAGTTTCTGTGATTATTCGCAAATGGAAGAAACACAAAAGAACTGTCAATCTCCCTCAGCCTGGGGCTCCATGCAAGATCTCACCTCGTGGAGTTGCAATGATCATGAGAACGGTGAGGAATCAGCCCAGAACTACACAGGAGGATCTTGTCAATGATCTCAAGGCAGCTGGGACCATAGTCATCAAGAAAACAATTGGTAACACACTATGCCGTGAAGGACTGAAATCCTGCAGCGCCCGCAAGGTCCCCCTGCTCAAGAAAGCACATATACATGCCCGTCTGAAGTTTGCCAATGAACATCTGAATGATTCAGAGGACAACTGGGTGAACGTGTTGTGGTCAGATGAGACCAAAATTGAGTTCTTTGGCATCAACCCAACTTGCCGTGTTTGGAGGAGGAGGAATGCTGCCTATGACCCCAAGAAACCATCCCCACCGTCAAACATGGAGGTGGAAACATTATGCTTTGGGGGTGTTTTTCTGCTAAAGGGACAGGACAACTTCACCGCATCAAAGGGACGATGGACGGGGCCATGTACCGTCAAATCTTGGGTGAAAACCTCCTTCCCTCAGCCAGGGTATTGAAAATGGGTCGTGGATGGGTATTCCAGCATGACAATGACCCAAAACACACGGCCAAGGCAACAAAGGAGTGGCTCAAGAAGAAGCACATTAAGGTCCTGGAGTGGCCTAGCCAGTCTCCAGACCTTAATCCCATAGAAAATCTGTGGAGGGAGCTGAAGGTTTGAGTTGCCAAACGTCAGCCTCGAAACCTTAATGACTTGAAGAAGATCTGCAAAGAGGAGTGGGACAAAATCCCTCCTGAGATGTGTGCAAACCTGGTGGCCAACTACAAGAAACGTCTGACCTCTGTGAATGCCAACAAGGGTTTTGCCACCAAGTACTAAGTCATGTTTTGCAGAGGGGTCAAATACTTATTTCCCTCATTAAAATGCAAATCAATTAATAACATTTTTGACATGCGTTTTTCTGGATTTTTTTGTTGATATTCTGTCTCTCACTGTTCAAATAAACCTACCATTAAAGTTATAGACTGATCATTTCTTTGTCAGTGGGCAAACGTAAAAAATCAGCAGGGGATCAAATACTTTTTTCCCTCACTGTACATCCAACAGGTCATTTATCAGGCCCCCTCACAGTAACATTCAACAGGTCATTTAGCAGGCCCCCTCACAGTTACATCCAACAGGTCATTTAGCAGGCCCCCTCACAGTAACATTCAACAGGTCATTTAGCAGGCCCCCTCACAGTTACATCCAACAGGTAATTTAGCAGGCCCCCTCACAGTTACATCCAACAGGTCATTTAGCAGGCCCCCCTCACAGTAACATCCAACAGGTCATTTAGCAGGCCCCCTCACAGTTACATCCAACAGGTCATTTAGCAGGCCCCCCTCACAGTAACATCCAACAGGTCATTTAGCAGGCCCCCTCACAGTTACATCCAACAGGTCATTTAGCAGGCCCCCTCACAGTTACATCCAACAGGTCATTTAGCAGGCCCCCTCACAGTAACATCCAACAGGTCATTTAGCAGGCCCCCTCACAGTTACATCCAACAGGTCATTTAGCAGGCCCCCCTCACAGTAACATCCAACAGGTCATTTAGCAGGCCCCCTCACAGTTACATCCAACAGGTCATTTAGCAGGCCCCCTCACAGTAATATTCAACGGGTCATTTAGCAGGCCCCCTCACAGTAACATTCAACAGGTCATTTAGCAGGCCCCCCTCACAGTAACATCCAACAGGTCATTTAGCAGGCCCCCTCACAGTTACATCCAACAGGTCATTTAGCAGGCCCCCTCACAGTTACATCCAACAGGTCATTTAGCAGGCCCCCTCACAGTTACATCCAACAGGTCATTTAGGGGCCCCTCACAGTTACATCCAACAGGTCATTTAGCAGGCCCCCTCACAGTAACATTCAACAGGTCATTTATCAGGCCCCCTCACATTAACATTCAATAGATTTTTGGCAGGCCCCCTCACAGTAACATTCAACAGGTCATTTAGGGGCCCCATCACATTAACATTCAATAGATCATTTATCAGGCCCCCTCACAGTTACATCCAACAGGTCATTTAGCAGGCCCCCTCACAGTTACATCCAACAGGTCATTTATGGGCCCCTCACAGTTACTTTCAACAGGTCATTTAGCAGGCCCCCTCACAGTAACATTCAACAGGTCATTTAGGGGCCCACTCACATTAACATTGAATAGATCATTTAGCAGGCCCCCTCACAGTAACATTCAACAGGTCATTTAGCAGGCCCCCTCACAGTAACATTCAACAGGTCATTTAGCAGGCCCCCTCACAGTAACATTCAACAGGTCATTTAGCAGGCCCCCTCACAGTTACATCCAACAGGTCATTTAGCAGGCCCCCTCACAGTAACATTCAACAGGTCATTTAGCAGGCCCCCTCACAGTTACATCCAACAGGTCATTTAGCAGGCCCCCTCACAGTTACATCCAACAGGTCATTTAGCAGGCCCCCCTCACAGTAACATCCAACAGGTCATTTAGCAGGCCCCCTCACAGTTACATCCAACAGATCATTTAGCAGGCCCCCCTCACAGTAACATCCAACAGGTCATTTAGCAGGCCCCCTCACAGTTACATCCAACAGGTCATTTAGCAGACCCCTCACAGTTACATCCAACAGGTCATTTAGCAGGCCCCCTCACAGTAACATCCAACAGGTCATTTAGCAGGCCCCCTCACAGTTACATCCAACAGGTCATTTAGCAGGCCCCCCTCACAGTAACATCCAACAGGTCATTTAGCAGGCCCCCTCACAGTTACATCCAACAGGTCATTTAGCAGGCCCCCTCACAGTAACATTCAACAGGTCATTTAGCAGGCCCCCCTCACAGTAACATCCAACAGGTCATTTAGCAGGCCCCCTCACAGTTACATCCAACAGGTCATTTAGCAGGCCCCCTCACAGTTACATCCAACAGGTCATTTAGCAGGCCCCCTCACAGTTACATCCAACAGGTCATTTAGCAGTCCCCCTCACAGTAATATTCAACGGGTCATTTAGCAGGCCCCCTCACAGTAACATTCAACAGGTCATTTAGCAGGCCCCCTCACAGTTACATCCAACAGGTCATTTGACAGGTCCCCTCACAGTTACATCCAACAGGTCATTTAGGGGCCCCTCACAGTTACATCCAACAGGTCATTTCACAGGCCACTCACATTAACATTGAATAGATCATTTAGCAGGCCCCCTCACAGTAACATTCAACAGGTCATTTAGCAGGCCCCCTCACAGTTACATCCAACAGGTCATTTAGCAGGCCCCCTCACAGTTACATCCAACAGGTCATTTAGCAGGCCCCCTCACAGTAACATTCAACAGGTCATTTAGCAGGCCCCCTCACAGTTACATCCAACAGGTCATTTAGCAGGCCCACTCACAGTTACATCCAACAGGTCATTTAGCAGGCCCCCTCACAGTTACATCCAACAGGTCATTTAGCAGGCCCCCTCACAGTAATATTCAACGGGTCATTTAGCAGGCCCCCTCACAGTAACATTCAACAGGTCATTTGACAGGCCCCCTCACAGTTACATCCAACAGGTCATTTAGGGGCCCCTCACAGTTACATCCAACAGGTAATTTGACAGGCCCACTCACATTAACATTGAATAGATCATTTAGCAGGCCCCCTCACAGTAACATTCAACAGGTCATTTAGCAGGCCCCCTCACAGTTACATCCAACAGGTCATTTAGCAGGCCCCCTCACAGTTACATCCAACAGGTCATTTAGCAGGCCCCCTCACAGTAACATTCAACAGGTCATTTAGCAGGCCCCCTCACAGTTACATCCAACAGGTCATTTAGCAGGCCCCCTCACAGTTACATCCAACAGGTCATTTAGCAGGCCCCCTCACAGTAACATTCAACAGGTCATTTAGCAGGCCCCCTCACAGTTACATCCAACAGGTCATTTGACAGGCCCCCTCACAGTAACATTCAACAGGTCATTTAGCAGGCCCCCTCACAGTTACATCCAAAAGGTCATTTAGCAGGCCCCCTCACAGTAACATTCAACAGGTCATTTAGCAGGCCCCCTCACAGTAACATTCAACAGGTCATTTAGCAGGCCCCCTCACAGTAACATTCAACAGGTCATTTAGCATGCTCTTGCCCATATTGACTGATAGTGGTTGGTAGGTGACTGTGTCTCACCTGTACTCGGCCACTCCCCCTACGTATTTCTTCATGGCGGTGTCGGAGCTCATCCCATAGAACAGCTTGACCTTCTTGCCATCCTTCTGGACGACCTCACCCAGACACTGGTCGTGTCCCGCCAGCATGCCCCCCATCATCACAAAGTCAGCCCCTGCACCTGTGGATGAGGATGGAAGCCAATCAGCAACCAGCCATGGACAAGATCAGCTAGTTCAAAATGGTGTCTCCTCGTTGAACAAGGCCCTGCTGTTAATACAGTCTAACGACCATTCACGCTCAATGTACGAACGGCAGTTATGAAGTCAGGTGGTTCTGTTAGGATAGGGTCTGCTGGTTTTTGTTTTTTCCTTCCAATTAAGACCTAGACAACCAGGTGAGGGGAGTTCCTTACTAATCAGTGACCTTAATTCATCAATCAAGTACAAGGGAGGAACGAAAACCTGCAGACACTCGGCCCTCTGGTGGAATGTGTTTGACACGTGTGTTAGGGGGTCCACATACCGAAAGCTTTAGCCACGTCGCCTGGGCAACTGCAGCCACCATCCTGTGGAAGAGAAAGACATTGTTGGAGTTGTCCAGCTTTTAGATTTTAATGTGGTCATCACTTTGCAATTTCAATAATGGTTAGAGCGTTGGGCCAGTAACCGAAAGGTTGCTAGATCGAGGTAAATATCTGTCATTCTGACCTGAACAAGGCAGTTAACCCACTGTTCCTAGGCCATCATTGTAAATAAGAATTTGTTCTTAACTGACTTGACTAGTTAAATAAAGATAAAATAAAAATGTTTGCTTCTTTCCATTTTAAGACTAATACCGCCCTCTAGAGGTAACACGTTGCTACAGAAATTATCGCACCAAAATGTGTTTGTCATGGCTGCTTCTGTATTACTAACAAATAGAGAAATGCCTCAAACAACTTGTCATCCAATACTTTGTCAGTCCCTGACCCAACCCCAAGACAACTTAATTTTGAGATGACTCAAACAACTGGATAGCATATCTACAGTCTAGTGTGTGTATTCAAAGGGGGGGTCTCACTGAGATAATATGTCCCTTGAGGCCGTGGGCGGAGTCTGCACACTCGATAACAGCGCTGAGCTGAGGGTAGCCCACCCCGGTCTTGATACGGGTGGTGCACACTGAGCCTGTCAATAGAGACGTTATTCATTATTACTGTTACATATCAAAGAAGTTCATTAATACAACACCATAATATAGTCTATTGTAATTCCTCACCCCGGTCATTACAACATCCCTTTATGCTGCATTAGAGGATTTATTGAATGTCTTTGTTTGTTGCCCGAAGCAGTTAGGTAGATTGGCGTGTGTGTAGAGATGGAACAGATGTGGACAGTCTCCTTGCCTCCGGGAACACTTAGATTCATGCACCCACCTTGCCAGGGGGAACACTTAAACTGAAGAACCCACCTGGCCCGATGCCCACTTTGATGATGTCAGCGCCAGAGAGAATGAGCTCCTCCACCATCTCCCCTGTTACCACGTTGCCAGCCTGCGCACGCACGTACACACACGCACGCACGCACGCACGCACGCACGCACGCACGCACGCACGCACACACACACACACACACACACACACACACACACACACACACACACACACACACACACACACACACACACACACAGGGAAAATAAAGAGACACAGGCCTCCAGGTTAGATAATAGTAATTATTAGGACATTTCTGTCTTGTTAAACAGACTAAGGTACAACCTCATACCCTCCATGACCTTTTAGAAGGAACAACCTCACCCTCCATGACCTTTTAGAAGGAACATCTCACCCTCCATGACCTTTTAGAAGGTACAACCTCACCCTCCATGACCTTTTAGAAGGTACAACCTCACACCCTCCATGACCTTTTAGAAGGAACAACCTCACACCCTCCATGACCTTTTAGAAGGAACAACCTCACACCCTCCATGACCTTTTAGAAGGAACAACCTCACCCTCCATGACCTTTTAGAAGGTACAACCTCACACCCTCCATGACCTTTTAGAAGGTACAACCTCACCCTCCATGACCTTTTAGAAGGTACAACCTCACACCCTCCATGACCTTTTAGAAGGAACAACCTCACACCCTCCATGACCTTTTAGAAGGTACAACCTCACCCTCCATGACCTTTTAGAAGGAACAACCTCACCTTCCATGACCTTTTAGAAGGTACAACCTCACCCTCCATGACCTTTTAGAAGGAACAACCTCACACCCTCCATGACCTTTTAGAAGGTACAACCTCACACCCTCCATGACCTTTTAGAAGGAACAACCTCACACCCTCCATGACCTTTTAGAAGGTACAACCTCACACCCTCCATGACCTTTTAGAAGGTACAACCTCACACCTTCCATGACCTTTTAGAAGGTACAACCTCACCCTCCATGACCTTTTAGAAGGTACAACCTCACACCTTCCATGACCTTTTAGAAGGTACAACCTCACCCTCCATGACCTTTTAGAAGGTACAACCTCACACCCTCCATGACCTTTTAGAAGGTACAACCTCACACCCTCCATGACCTT